>NW_015639513.1:136261-138856 GCF_001515625.1 Sinocyclocheilus rhinocerous | reverse complement strand
AATCGAGAAATGATTCCGCATCGATTCTGAGATTTTCCGAATGCATGGCGATTCTTTCTCGAGTCGATTCTGAGCGTAGTTTTGAACAGCAGATGGCGCTGCATGCTTTAGAAACCGCCGTACTCTGCTTGTTTCCAAATCCTTACACACACTTGAACCTAAAATAATCATTCATAAAATTCGAATTACAAGGAATGTTGAAGTGAATCACAAGGGTGTTGACAGTGGGCTGTGTTTACATTAATCTGGTGTCATAAAAGCATTCTGAGTCGAGGTGAAATTACAGACTCAGCCGAACACACAAGCTCTCTTCAGCGCTCGTCTTCATGAGTGTTTGAGTGTGTGGATAAAAACAAGGACCAGCATAAACCAGCAAAGGACCAGCTTAAACCAGCATCCCAGCGTCAAAACATACCTAACCAGCATATGCTGGTGTTTTCAACAGGGTGGGGAAACTAAATTAGCTCCTACTTCAGAGTAGGGTCTAAAACAGTCCTATTGACCTAATGTAGTCCTGCCCCTTTTTAACGCTGCGTTTGTTGTCTTCTGTCTTCCAGTTGTATTTCCACAGTGATCTCATGGATTCATGAATGAACCGCTCGTTTTAAAATCGTACTGGTTTACTTACATTTGTTAAGACATTTGCTTTAAACATTACAGTGCTCACGATAACATTTGTTAACTCTACAATACATAAATCCACTTTAGCAGCTACATTACTCTTATACAGCGATGCCATAGAAATACACAGAGCTACCACACAAACGGAAGTTCAAAGACAATATTCTAAAGATGGTGACGCGCTTGTTTCTCTGGAGAATAATGTCAATAGGAACTATCAGTCACGCAAGTGTATGCTGATTGGCCAAACGCATACGAAACACCAGCTACCTGGCATTTTTTTAAAAAGCAGTGTACAAATATTTACTCCCCGATCATGAAAAACAGCGATAACGGCCTTTACCTGTTGTCTGTAGCGTAACGCGTTGTGTTCTTTTCTCAGCCTGGATGATATGTAACACTGCAAGCTGTCATAGGAGATTTAGTCACATTTTCATGCTCTTTCAATCGCGTAAACTGTGCGTTTCCATTCCGTCTCCGTTATCACGACGAAACCCACACGACACATAACAAAACCAGCTCCGATCACGGCGTTCTCCATTCACCGGTTGTTTATGTTTGTAAATGCCGCGAATAAAGACGTCACTGTCGGTTCTTGCTGCCGGTGCGAATGCAACCAGGAAAACAGCCCGAGAGAGAAATTGGTTCTCTAGGAACCACCATATGCTGGCTACTAGTTCCTACAACTACGTGGTACGAAAGCCTCTTTTGTTCACTAATTTAACATGTTCACTGACAGCCAAATAATGACCACTGCAATCTAATTTTACATCATATTTACCGACTACTTGATGTCTGCATTTACATCTGCAAGATGTATTCAAGAGTGTTTGCTCATCTGCAATACATTTCATATACATGTTTCCAATCAGATGGCAAATAGATGTTTAGAAAATGTCTTTAAGATGTTTATGGTTTAGAAGGTATGTAAACCTGATGTTTTTCAGATGTTTGTGCAGAGCAGATGCTTTCCAGATGAAGCCATCTTTAACAGACCTCTTGCAGACATATGTGTGCTAATTCAACTAATGATGCAATTAGTGCAACAACAACAAAACATTTGCTCCGCACACATCGGCTTCGTTATGCCATGATTAAAATGAACACTAGAGATGGTTTTCAATCCGTGTATCATTCGATCATTCGTTTTTTTATTTAATATTGAAAGTAGAAAAATGAGAAAACGGCTTATTCAGCTTAAATTTTCGTTTTTCATTCAGGGGTAGAAAAATGAATAAACAGCTTGAATATTCGATTTCTACATGTGGGCGAGAATTAAACACCCCTTTCTGCTGATTGGTCAGCCGAAGATCAAACCGTGCCGTCATCAGTTCTTCTGCAGTATCATGCAGCAGAATAATAGTCCTCCGCTGCTGCTGTTGTATGGATTCTTAACACATTTATTGCAACTACATTTCATCATTTTTCATCAAACAAACAGGCTAATGAATAGCTCGACACAACTCATACCGGGGCAGAGTCTAGACAGGGCTTTCTTCTGTGTAGATATAAATTCTATTCTTTGCATCAGCTGGGCATGGCAGGGTATGATATGACAGCTGTCATAGCCTACCCTGCTCACCCAGTAAGTATGTTTGTTTAATTAACTAATCAATTTGTTTCAAAATAAATATTTTAAACACTAAGACAAAAAAGAAGGAATAATAAATTGGCTTGGGTATATACAGGCCTATAATGTTCAGGCAAGAACTGTCATTTTGACTGACAACCGGAGAACAACAGATATTAAATAGCCTACTGTTAGAGTTATATAATGTAGTCTTGTGTTTTATTAAAATTTATTATAATTGATATATCAAAAGGATATGCACTTGTGCGCGGCGTGAGCTGCTGCGCACTCGCACTGCAACGCAAGAGTTTCATAAAATATAATAACTTGCCATTTCCATTTGTTTCTCACCAAACCCTCAGCATACCTTCAGAATGCTTGGAATATACGCCACGAGATGCATA
>NW_015639513.1:130166-135492 GCF_001515625.1 Sinocyclocheilus rhinocerous | reverse complement strand
AAACAGTCAAATGAATAGCTCAAACCAACTCATACCGGGGCAGAGTCTAGACAGGGCTTCTTCTGTGTAGATATAAATTCTATTCTTTGCATCAGCTGGGCATGGCAGGGTATGATATGACAGCTGTCTTAGCCTACCCTGCTCACCCTGTAAGTCTGTTTGTTTAATGAATGAATATTAAATCAAAAAACGAATGATCGAATGATACACGGATTGTTTTCGTTTGCTAGCCACCATTTCAGTTCTGCGTGTGGATGTGGCTCGCCGTCATTGAACACGACACGGAAACACTTTTTACTGTCGTACAGTCACTGATGACGACTGAGATCCCACAGTGTGACGAGGCTTACAGCTGGGATCATGTTCATACAGTGACAAGCAATAATCATAAATCATACAGTGTGCATCCGGCTGTAGAGCTGCTGCTTTTCACTTTAGTGTGTGTCACCATTTACTCTGCCTTGTGTTCCTCCAAAACACTGATAAACACAAAACAAAGACCATTTTCAGCTCAGCAGCATCATATCAGTGAATGAAACTGATGAGATAAGGTCGTCTCAAAGAGTCGAAGCATCATTAGACTGTAGTGCAGGACGCAAACATCACACTATGAGCTGCTGCTGCTGCTGCTATCGGGAAAGACCTTCGGGAGAATAAATGAAAGCTCATATTTGGTGGAACTCTTTGTTTAACCTCTAGTTAAAACATCATGATTTACTCTTATACATGTTGTACTATCTCTCAGAAAAATGGAGGTTCATCTGCCCAAGTTCAAGATGGAGCAATCTTACGACTTGCATGAAATCCTGCCACATCTGGGCATCAGCAGCGTTTTCCTCCATTCAGCCAACCTGACGGGTTTGAGCAAAGACGCGCATCTGAGAGTCTCACAGGTGACTGCAGCCTCACACACAGTGTGTGTGTGTGTGTGTGTATGTGTGTGTGTGTGAGTGTGAGAGCGTGTGTGTGTGTGCATGCAGGTGCTGCATAAAGCCGTCATCGAGGTGGATGAGAAGGGCACGACTGCAGCCTCGGTCACATCAGTGGGAATCACGGCTTATTCTCTGCCAGCCACCTTCATCATCAACAGGCCCTTCTTCTTCTTTCTGTACCATGAAGCCACTTCTAGCCTGTTGTTCAGGGGCAGAGTGATTGACCCCACAAAGAACTGAGCCACTGACTGGAGACGCTCGTGCCTCTTCAATACACAGCAGCACAGGGCCAAACACACACTAACGGAGCGATACTTCAGACAGAAAACATTACCAAACTCTGTGAACACTGTGTGGATAAGCACATTGTATTGTAAGAAATAAAGTGAGGAAATAGTGCCGTTTGCAGTCTGTCTGCTTTGTTTCCGCTGGGCTCGCACACCTCTACTGAATCAGTCAGCATCTTCTTAGTGTTTGAGTCGGGGTTAGACATTCAGTGCCGCCGGCTGCAACAGAAACCATCAGCAAACTTCAATCCGCCTGCATACACTGTGCAATAAAAAGAGGAAAAAGTAGATACTTTTGAGTGTTAAATAGAAGAGCAAAGAGGCTTTGGGACGTACTAACACATCATTAAATGTGCTAATAGTTACATGCAGTCTGTCACCATAAACCAAGCTGTCAATCATCCTGTCACTGGTAATATCCTCATATGCACACACTTTTTTTTTTTTGCATCCGTTCTGAGCCACTTCCGAATGTGGTTTTAAATCAGATATACACTATATGAACAAAAGTACTGGAACACCGCTGTTTAATTATTGAATTCAGGTGTTTCAACCAGACCCATTGCCACAGGTGTAAAAACTCAAGCACTGGCCATGCAGTCTGCATTTATATTTCAGCTGTGGGTAAAACGGGTCATTCTGAAGAGCTCTGTCAATTCAAGCGTGGCACTGTGATAGGATGCCACCTTTACAATCAGCTCGTGAAATTTCATCCCTACTAGATATTTCACAGTCAACTATAAAGTGATGTTATTGGAAAGTGAAAGTGCTTTCAAAAGTCGCCAACAATCTGCTGATTCCAGAGCTGGCGTTAATAGTTAGGAGCTTCATAAATGGTTTCATGGCCGAGCGACTGCATGAACCAAGAGCAGCAGATACTGGACTCTGGAGCGGCTCGCACAGATGGCCCTAAAGTGCCAATCACTCAGATCTTTTTATTTTTAACAATGAACAGCACTAACCACATGTAGTCTTATCTTTTCCAATCTGATTTAGGCCTCTTACACATGTGGTCCTAAATCAGATACAGCTCCAGTGCTTTGCAATAAGACTTCAGTCTGAACAGTCATATTTCAGTCAGATCTGAACCCTGTGCTGCAGCTAAAGTAGGAAGGAACTTATCAAAGTGAGATTGTTGTTTTTGGAACACAGCCCACTTGAATTGCTATATAATAATCAAATAAAACACTGTAAAGCATGAGCATGCTCTCATATAGTTCTGAGTCGGGAGCAGGTTTTCTTCAGTAAACCCAGAGTTTCTTTCAGTCTCCTCACCCTTTTTAAAGCACAAGCGATGTTTAAATACCTCATTCATTCATGCTGCAAAAATGCTTTTATTGCTGAGGGTTTGTCGTTCTGTCTTTCTCTTTAGAAGACCAAAGGATTGAAGTCGTGCGACATACTTGGCCAGCCGGTTTCACCTTTCTCTTCTTCAGGAACTCTTGCGTGATCCTGGCAGTGTGGTTTGCATCGTTGCTGGAATATTCCTCTTCTGTCGAGCTTCAGGAGGCTGAAGTCATCTTGGCAGATATTATTTTGATAATCCACAGGCCCTCATGAACCTCTCGGACACGTTTGACACTCATCTCTGGTCCTGACCCGTTCACAGCTACATGCTGGGCTCCGTCTGAGACGAATGAGCACGCCGGTCTCAGACTCATCAGGCTTCTGTTCCTGCTTCAGTTCAGTCAGCGAGGCCGTTCACAGATGTGTTCAGTTTCTGCTGTGGGGCCTAGAAATACTGCAGCGATTGAGAGGTGATGCTTTTATTCATCTGATATTATAGCATCCTTGCCCAAGACTGTACTCTCTTCTGTTGAATACTGTATGCTAGCTGATAGATTTCACTTTTAGCAGATACACACACACACTACTGGTCAAAGTTTGTAATAATTAAGATGTTTTAATGTTTCTGAAAGAAGTCTCTTCTGTTCACCAAGACTGCATTCACTTGATGAAAAATACAGTAAAAACAGTGAAATATTATTACAGTGTAAAACAGCTGTTTTCTATGTGAATATGTGTTACACTGTAATTTATTTCTGTGATGCGCAGCTGTATTTTCAGCATCATTACTGCAGTCTTCAGTGTCACATGATCTTCAGAAATCATTCTAATATGCTGATTTGCTGCTCGAGAAACATTATTATCAATGTTGAAAACAGTTGTGCTGCACAATATTTTTGTAGAAACTGTGACACTATCATTGAAAAGTTTTTTTTTGTTTGTTTTGCTTAAGAAATTACTTTACTTCATCAAGGATACATTAAATTGCTCAAAAGTGAGAGTAAAGACATTTCTAATATTACAACGGATTTCAGATGAATGCTGTTGTTTTGAACTTTCTATTCATTAAAGAATCCTGAAAAATTAAATTGATTAAATAAATGCAGTCTTGATGAGAAGAAGAGAAAAAACATCTTAATTATTCCAAACTTCAAATGTAGTCTTTCTCATTATAAAATAGATCAAAGTAGTGATGATTCATCCTGCACTACACAGATTCGTGGTTCATGGCTGTACTGTAGATACATTACACTATAAATGCAGCTCAAAACAGAAAATGTCAAGCCCTTTCACGGGTCTGTAAAATGTACCGTCAGTGTTTCAGTTATAGACTGAGGCCTGTTTGATTACACGTTCAGTTTTAGACGTCAACCCTTGCATGTGTTTAATAGAAATGTAACGGTGCTGAAAAATGTCTTGCCACTTCATCAATCCTGCTGTAATGAGTGAGTGAAGCTAAACAGAGTGGAGTATGTCCATAAAAGGCATCAGCTGACACACACTCACTCACTCACTCACACACACACACACAGACACACTCTCTCTCTCTCCATCTCATGTGTGTGTTTGTGTGACTACAAAACGTGAAAACACCTCATTTCTGGATCATTTACACATCACAGCATTTATGACAATCTTGAAGATTGTCAAATGTCATAAATGCTCCATGACCTATTAATAAACATGAAACGTATGCAAATTCACAAAAGCAGTTTGCCTAAATGTCTGCAACGATACGAACAGGCTGAATACCAGCACTGATCCATGACAGTAACAGAACTGAAACAGTTACAGATATCAGTGTTATTCATGTCAGGAATGAGAGAGAATCTGAGCCAAGCCAGTTCTTGTGTAGCTCTTCACTTCTCCACTTGTTTCTGAGGAAAGCTTGTAAGGAAGCTAAACAAAAGGCCCGGGCATTTGACTGCAGGCCATGACAATAGAGCCCTGACTGCATCTGATCTGCTCAATGAACGCCTTTCCCTCATTTCTCAGTAATTCCACTCCGAGCTTATCTAGAATTATCTCAGCTGGCTGAGTGGGTAGACAAATAAGGTGAACTCCAGTCCTCACGTGTCAAGAGCAACCTAAAATTAACCCAGCGAACAGCTGAGCACTCGAGTGTGTGTGTGTGTGTGTGTCGTCCACACACACACACACACACACACACACACACAGGCGCGCGCGGCTCAAGCATCTTTGTCTGTGACAATACCAGGATGACACGATTCTCTTACGCCGAATATATCGCATTATTTCGATCAAGCGACACAAAACGAAACTCGCCGCAGAAAACACCATCATCATCATCATCATCATCATCATCTGGAGGAGCTGCGAACCGAGACGAAACAGACCCGTCACAGTGAGTGTGTGTGTGTGTGTTTACTATCGCTGTTAGTCCATTAACAGAATAATTCTCAAGTCACCTGCGTTGAGTCTATGACAGCTGTGTGATTTGTGCCTGCGTGATCGTCAGCTGTCATTGCATCGGAGGAAAGACTCATCTTTTGGAGAGACCGGGGCTAGTTGTCACACTTTTCTGCAGTCAGTCTTTGTGGGTTGAGTTTGAAATGTCTCTGTAAACACACACTGTATATACACACAAAGACACGGCGACCGCTATAGCGGGTCATCATTTGTGCGATGGGGTAAATTGTCACAATGGAACTGCCATTAAAATCCATATTACCGGCTTTTTGTGCAAATGTAACGATTATGAAACACAATTAATCAAATTAATTATATATTTTTAAAAAATTATATATAATGTGTGTATGTATATATATATATATATATATATATATATATACACACACA
>NW_015639513.1:125438-128584 GCF_001515625.1 Sinocyclocheilus rhinocerous | reverse complement strand
ATACAAAAAAAAAAAAAAACATTTTTATTTGGCCAACGGAGATGTAAAATACTGTAAACAAGTAAAGTAAATGAAACGCATGTGACAACTTGCCCCGATCTGACATGAAAATGACCCTTGTCCTGAGAACACAGATCTGTCTTCGTGACATACTGATTCTTGTCTTATTGTATGTCTGTGTGTGTTTATTAAGTTCACTTAGTACTCATCAGATATTACAGACATATGATGATACTGTAAGTGTAGTCTGGATGACAGAATTGACAAAAAAAAATTTCAATTTATTACCTTTTTTAAAAAGCACTGCAAGAGAAAACAAACGTTTATGAGATAGTTAGACCTTGTGGCAACATCCCCATGTGACAACTAGCCCCGGCCTCCACTATAACAGACAAACAGACTGATTTTTCCCCGTGTATTCTTGATGCTCCTGATCCTCCAGAGTCCGGTCTGCCGTCAGAAGAGCTGAAGCGTGTGACTCAGACGACTGGACGGCTCTGCATGAAGCGGCTCACCGCGGCCAGACACACTGCGTGAGGACTCTGCTGACAGGTAAGAGCCGAGGATACACCTGTCCTAGAGAGAGATCAGACACGGGGGTCTGAAGGGCCACGGCAGGGTTTTGTCACAAATCTTTCCAAAAAAAACTTGTTGAACGAGTTGAGTTACTCCTGTGCTTTGGCTCGGCCCTTAAGTGTTTGCGTGTGTTAGTCAGTATTGGTCACCTGCAGTGATGCAGCAGCGTGTGCTGATGAAGCGTGTTCACGTGTTGTGTGTGACACAGATCCTGGCGTGTGTGTGGACAAACGCACGCTACAGGAGCAGACGCCGCTGATGCTCGCCGTTCACGGAGGACACCTGGAGTGTGTGAGGAGTCTTCTGGAAGCAGGAGCCGACCCTGACATAAGCAACAAGAACAAAGAGACGCCTCTTTATAAAGGTTAAACAATACTGTTAATATTCACCTCCATTTAGTTCAAGAACAATGTCAAATAAAAATGTGCTGAAAATGTGCTCACCCTCAGGCCATACAAGTTCTCCAGATGTTCACTGATGGACTGGAGTGGTGTGGATTACTTGTGGATTATTGTGATGTTTTTATCAGCTGTTTGGACTCTCATTCTGACGGCACCCATTCACTGCAGAGCATCCATTGCTGAGACACTGATGCAATGCTACATTTCTACAAACCTGATGAAGATTTAATCTTGGATGGCCTGAAGGTGAGCACATTTACAGCTCATTTCCATGTTATGAAACAAATTTGAATCCGCTGTAAAGCAGCTCTACAGAAGACAATATTGTCATTATCCAGCTGAGTTGAGTAAGTGTTTTAAGCCTCCATCTTCTCTGTGTGTGGTGGTGTTTAGCGTGTGAGCAGGAAAGCATCAGCGTGGTGAAGCTGCTGCTGGCGTCCGGCGCGGCGGTGAATCAGCGCTGTTCTCGCGGCTGGACCGCGCTGCATGAAGCAGCGAGACGAGACAACACTGAGCTCTGTGAGACGCTCCTGAGAGCCGGAGCCGCTGTAGACGCCCGCAACACTGACCACATCACACCCGCGATAGAGGCGGCTCGACACGGACGCACAGGAGCGTTGGCGTACCTGATCCAGAGCGGTACTGAGCGCCGGGTTTACTGTATACTCTGACTCTCTCCAACATGCAGTCATGTGGGGTCATCTGTTAACAGTTCACTTCGCTGTCCTGTGACTGCTTTTAGAAAACTTCACTGCAAACTGTGCTTTTTGTAGTGAGAGCTGTGTTATAAACTATTCTCCAACAACAGCTAGTTTTAGACACGTCAGATGTCTGTTTTCACTATAGAGTGGTGATGTTTTACACATTCTGTAAGCTGTGAGGAAACATGTACAAACACAGTCATCAGTGTGATGAGCCGGAGAGTTTCTGATCCGTCTGATCCATGAATATTTTTTAATTGAGTTTTAAACTTGAAGTTAAAATTAATATTTTACCGTGACATGAATAAATAAATGAATATGATAGTTAACTAAAAACAAAGACCTAGCAAAAAAGAATTAGATAAGGACAGAAAGCTGCTACAACAGTATCATTCGTGTTTATAAGACATTTATTTCAAAATATTGAGGGATGTCTTTGAAGAGCAGAACAGTAGAAACTCTAGAATGTTGTGTTTGTCCTGTCAGGTGCTGGTGTGAACGCTCAGACGTGTGACGGGAACACTGCTTTAACCCAAGCCTGCAGACACGGTCACACAGAAACTGTCAAGCTTCTGCTCAAACATCACGCTGACGCCAACAAAGCCACCGACACCGGCCTTCTGCCTCTGCACATCGCCAGCCAGCACGGACACAACGAGTAAGAATTCAGTCTAATCTAGAGAACTACTGATCTGTGCTCTGTGCGCCTGACGCCTCCGACACACGTGATTACTGCAGTCCACAGCTGTGCTTTACACCTACAGATCACACACACATGAGAACTTGATGAAGATGTGATCTCCCTCAGATCATCCCAGATCAGGATGAGTTTGTTTCTTCTGCTCTGCAGTGAATGGGTGCCGTCAGAATGAGAGTCCAAACAGCTGATAAAAACATCACAATAATCCACAAGTAACCCACAGCACTCCAGTCCATCAGTTAACATCTGGAGAAGACAAAAGCTGAAACAAATCCAGCATTAAGACGTTTTTAACTAAAATACCATAGAGTCCATAATCCATAATAACTCTTCCTCCAGTGAAAAAGTGTTCTGGTGTGAATCAGGAGAGAAATCTGCACAGATCAAGCAGCGTTTAAACAGCTCTAAACTAATATGTGGCTGGATTTTGATGTGAGAGACAACAGCAGATGCACTTTTTCACTGGAGGAACAGTTATTATGGATTATGGACTCTATTTTATTTTAGTTAAAAACGTCTTAATGCTGGATGTGTTTCAGCTTTTGTCTTCTCCAGATGTTAACTGATGGACTGGAGTGCTGTGGATTACTTGTGGATTATTGTGATGTTTTTATCAGCTGTTTGGAAACATTTTCATCTTTTGGGTGAACTAATCCTTTAATGAGTGTTTGTGTGAAGAGAGTAAACCGGAAAAAGACTGAGCTCAAGTCTTTGTCCATTTTATTGTGTTCCCATTAGAGCTACTCCAAATATCCTCCAGTTCATGAA
>NW_015639513.1:118901-124232 GCF_001515625.1 Sinocyclocheilus rhinocerous | reverse complement strand
CTCTCTCTCTCACACACACACACACACACGGGTCTCCACCCATCAGCCCTCATGTGTTTCCCTCTGACCCTCAAATAGAGGTGGAGGTCTGTTGCGTCAGGTTTGGGCGTTCCGGCTGGTATTGTTCTCAGAGAGAGAGCGAGAGAGAGAGGAAAGCGGCTCTTGGTCACTCGCTCGCTCTCTGAGGGAATCATGAGGATCTGACCTGGTTTCTGCTGGTTTTGTGCCGTGTCTCGTGTTTCTGTGGTTTTATGCGTTCGTGTATGTGGAAAGGATGGCTGATCTTGCGGTATGTGTGTGTCCCTCATCACTTTCACGCTGTTTGTGGAGTTATGAACGCGATTAGACCAGAACAAATAATCCGTCTGTGAGCTGTGATGATTGTGAGCGTCTGAGATGATTTATGATTTTAACTCAGTCATGTTGTTGAAAACTTGATTTAATTCAACTGGATTGCTTGAGAAATCATTATTCTTGATTTTTCCACTGTTGCGTTTAGTTTTAGAGTCGAGTGATCTCAGTGTAAACCAGCTGTTAGTTTTGAAGAGGTTGAATTTTGTTGATCAGACGCTTTTGTGAAGGAAAAGATTACAGTTACAGTCTTGTTTGAATCTGTATTAAAGTAATAGTTCAAACAAAAACAAACATTAGCTCTAAATATGTTCACCCTCAGGTTATCTGAGATCAGGATGAGTTTGTTTCTTCATCAGGTTTGTAGAAATGTAGCATTGCATCAGTGTCTCAGCAATGGATGCTCTGCAGTGAATGGGTGCCGTCAGAATGAGAGTCCAAACAGCTGATAAAAACATCACAATAATCCACAAGTAATCCACACCACTCCAGTCCATCAGTTAACATCTGGAGAAGACAAAAGCTGAAACAAATCCAGCATTAAAGTCCCCATGAAATCAAAATTAAAGTTTTTTTGGCTTTTTGTATGAATATGTTATCCTTAAGGTTATCTAAGCTTGTGTGCTCCAAAAAAATGACAAAATTCGCTTTTACAAGATAAAAGCATTAAAAACTTACAGTCTCTCACTTCTGCCAATATGGATCAACGATTTTGATGACATCATCAAACAAAACGCTATTGGCTATTTAAAAAAGGGGGCGGGGCTGCTCGATATGTCCTGCCCCATCTTCCTGTTTCAGTTGAAATTATGTCTACACATAGAATAACGCTGCATGTTTCAAGGCACTTCAGTGGACCTTTAAGAGGTTTAAACTGTCTTCCTCCAGTTCCTCCAGTGAAAAAGTGTTCTGGTGTGAATCAGGAGAGAAATCTGCACAGATCAAGCACAGCTCTAAATGTGCAGATTTCTCTCCTGATTCAGACCAGAACACCTTTTCACTGGAGGAACAGTTATTATGGATTATATGGACTTTTAGTTAAAAGCGTCTTAATGCTGGATTTGTTTCAGCTTTTGTCTTCTCCAGATGTTAACTGATGGACTGGAGTGCTGTGGATTACTTGTGGATTATTGTGATGTTTTTATCAGCTGTTTGGACTCTCATTCTGACGGCACCCATTCACTGCAGAGCAGCCATTGCTGAGACACTGATGCAATGCTACATTTCTACAAACCTGATGAAGAAACAAACTCATCCTGATCTACATTAAAATTTTTTGTGAACAGTTCCTTTAAGACATTTAATAGTGTGTTGATGATGTAAAGAATGATTGATTTGTAGGATAAACTGTGAAATGTTTTCAGGATAGTTTCTTCACTGCTCCCGGTCAGCAGCCGGGCGAGGGTCCGGCGGAGCGGTGTCTCTCCGCTTCATCTGGCGGCGGAGCATGACCGGCGGGCCGTTCTGAGTCTGCTGATCGAGTCGGGATTTGACGTCAACAGTAAACTGTCTCCGGAGCGCTCCGCTGGGTTCCAGGACCGGCGTGTTTCTGCTCTGTACTGCGCCGTCGCTGCCAGGAACACAGGGGCCGCCGCCGCTCTGCTGAGGGCCGGAGCCGACCCCAGCACTGACCCCTGCAGCCCGCTGCTGCTAGCGGCGCGTCACGGCTGTCTGGAGACTGTGGCCCTGCTGCTGGAGCACGGAGCCCATGTGAACACAGGCTTCCCAGCGCTGCTGCTGCACACTCATCAGCTGGACCTCCTGCAGTATCTGCTGGACCGCGGCTGCGACGCTCGGCCCTGCTTTACCTGCGACACACATCACAGCGACCTCAGAACTCACACGCGCCAGAGACACACCAGCGACACTGACGCACAGTTAAAGGTACTGATTCAGTGTGTCTTTGACCAGTTAACCCTCTATGGTTGCTATTTGGCAACAATTCATTTATACTTATTTCATTGTTATTTTTGGGGGAAAAATACAATATATTGCAATATGGTGTGTGTGTCTGTGTGTGTGTGAGTGTGTGTGTGAGAGAGTGTGTGTGTGTGTGAGAGAAAGTGAGTGTGTGTGTGTGTGTGAGTCATAGACCACCAGAGACCTCCGTGTGCGGTCCGAACGCTGAACTGACACACGTGGAACTAAAACAGGCCAACACCTTCATGTTTCTGAACATAAACCTCATGAGCTCAAGCTAAACGCTGCAGGTCTGAAATCTGGAAACCCTGAAAGCATTTGATGAACTTGCATTTCTGTTTCCCTCCAGTAGGCGCAGTTCTCAGAGTAATGTGACACGCTCTACTTTTCGTGTCCTTAAATGCTCGTTTTTTGGGGGTCGACAGCTTATAAAAACATAGTTCTGGGTTGTTCAGCTTGTTTGCTGCACACCTTGTCACACAGCAGCTTTTAGACATTGCTCTGTTTTTTGTTACAAGTCAGAAATGACAAAGGAGGCAGCTTCCCGCAATTCAAAGTCAATGGAGAGCATTGGATTGTTTTCCCCCTGGTGGGCGTGGCCTAAATGTGCTCTGTCTCTATGTGACCGCAGTGTGTCGGTCATGTGACCGCAGTGTATCTCTCTGATGGAGAGCAGCAGGAACGGCTGATGAGTTTAGTCACCTGATGCGCACGGCAGATGAGATCCAGATCGTGCCGGTTGAGGAATTTGCTGACCACATCCGCACCGAAGGTGAAGGACACGCCACGATCGTTTTCACCCCAACCCTGAACGTCTTTATCAGGGTCCGACCACAGCAGATCACACAGCAGCCCTGAAACACACACACACACACACACATCAGGACTGATCTGAGCTCAGCACACTGCACTATTATGACTATCACTGTAGGTGTCCTTGAGTGTTTTGAAAGGCGCCTTTAAATAAAATGTATTATTATTATTTATTATTATTCACACACTGTCCCTGTGCTCATGTGAATGAACGCTTATGTGTGTGTGTGAGAGTGAGTGTTTATGTGTGTGTGAGTGAGTGTTTATGTGTGTGTGTGTGTCTGTGAGTGTTTATGTGTGTGTGTGAGAGTGAGTGTTTATGTGTGTGTGAGAGTGAGTGTTTGTGTGTGTGTGTGTACTGGTTTATATATCCTGGTGGGGACTTAAACTTGACTACACACAGACTCATGGGGACTCGTGTCACGGTGGGGACCTAAATTGAGGTCCCCACGGGTAAACAAGCTAATAAATCACACAGAATGAATTTTTTTGAAAATCTAAAAATGCAGAAAGTTTCCTGTGAGGGGTAGGTTTAGGTGTAGGGTTGGTGTAGGGCAATAGAATATACGGTCTGTACAGTATAAAAACCATTACGCCTATGGGGAGTCCCCATAAACCACCAATACCAACGTTTGTGTGTGTGTGTGTGTACCTGTTTTTCTATTCTGGTGTGGACTTAAACCTGAATACACACAGACTGATGGGGACTCGTGTCATGGTGGGGACCTAAATTGTGGTCCCCACGGGTACAAAAGCTTATAAATCATACAGAATGAAGTTTTTTGAAAATCTAAAAATGCAGAAAGTTTCCTGTGAGGGGTAGGTTTAGGGGTAGGGTTGGTGTAGGGCAATAGAATATACGGTCTGTACAGTAGAAAAACCATTACGCCTATGGAGAGTCCCCACAAGGATAGCTGACCAGTGTGTGTGTGTGTGTGTGTGTCTGTGTGAGAGAGTGTGTCTGTGTGTGTGTGTCTATTTGTGTGTGTGTGTGTCTGTGTGAGTGTGTGTCTGTATGTGTGTGTGTTTGGCAGATTTTGATGGAAATAAAGATTAGATGCATCAATTTCTAAAAGAAACGTGCATTTCAGTTGAAAAGAAAATCATAATTTAATAGAAAAACTACTACTTTGGTCAGTTTTTATTGTGGTACACTGTTGCCATATCAAAAATCTGTTTTGATTTGTACAATTGGAAGTTATTTCATGTAATAAAACTTAAAAAATATATATATATTTCATGGTTCAAACATGATGCATACCATAGAGGGTTAGTAGGCCTGCGGTGTGTTTTATCTTCTGCAGCTCTGACTGTGATCTGTTGTCTTTCAGTTCTGTGACTGGATCTCGTCCTCCTGCTGGAGACACTCAGCCGGGCGGCTCGTTGATCTGCTGCTGGACTATGTAGGAAACGTTCAGCTCTGCAGCAGGGTCAGAGATCTCCTTCTGGACCAACCGGAGTGGACGAGCATTAAGGAGAAGACATGTGAGTGCACGAGCATCTGTTTTCATTCGCCAGTAAAAGCACACGCAGCCGCAGACAGCAGAGAGGCACAGATCGCTATGATCTTTGACCTTTGAACTATTTCAGCAAACAGTGACACATCTACACGACCAGTCAGAAGATTTTGAACAGTGAGATTTTTAATGTTTTTTAAAGAAGTCTCTCATGCTCACCAAGCCTGCATTTATTTGATCCAAAGTACAGCAAAAACAGTAATATTGCGAAATATTTTTACTATTTAAAATAACTGCTTTATATTTGAATATCTGTTAAACTGTAATTTCTTTCTGTAATGCGCAGCTGTATTTTCAGCATTTATCTGAAATAACAAGCTTTTGTAACATTATACACCATACCATTCAAAAGCTTGAAGTCAGTATAATTTTATTTTATTTGGCAAAGAAATTATAGAAATTAATACTTTTATTTAGCAAGGATGCTTTAAATTGATCAAAAGTGATGATAAAGACATTTATAATGTTACAAAAGATTTGTATTTCAGATAAATGCTGTTCTTCTGAACTTTCTATTCATCAAAGAAACCTGAAAAAATTCTACTCAGCTGTTTTCAACATTAATAATAATAATAATAATAATAATAATACAGAATATCAGAATGATTTCTGAAGGATAGTGTGACTGGAGTAATGATGCAAAAAAATTCAGCTTTGAAATCACAATAAATTACATTTGAAAATATATTCAAATAGAAAAGTTATTTTAAATAGCCTAGTAAAAATATTT
>NW_015639513.1:108253-116885 GCF_001515625.1 Sinocyclocheilus rhinocerous | reverse complement strand
TCAGCTTTGAAATCACAGGAATAAATTACATTTTAAAATATATTCAAATAGAAAAGTTATTTTAAACAGTAAAAATATTTCATAATTTTACTGCTTTTGCTGTATTTTGGATCAAATAAATGCAGGCTTGGTGAGCAGAAGAGACTTCTTTAAAAACATTAAAAATCTTACTGTTCAAACACTTCTGACTGGTCGTGTATAATATAAATGTTGTTGGTCTTTCATGCTTTATTTTTACACCAAAGATAATTTCAGTGTTTCAACTTTGGATTTCAAATGAGGATTTTTTTTTTAAATTTAGGAACTTGTTAATTTACTTTTCATAATATCTGTTTGGCTTTTATGAGCTTGTCAGTCCTGCAGAGTCCCTTGTGTGCGCGTGAAGCGTGATTGAACAGTGTGTTCTTCTGCTTCTGTCTCTGTCTCGACAGCGTCTCCTCGAGGCCTGACGCATCTCTGTGGGCTGAGGATCCGAGAGCAGCTGGGGCCGCAGAGACTGAGATGTGTGGAGTCCCTGCCGCTGCCGGGCCCCATGCTGAGGTACCTGAGCTCCAGGGGCCTTTAGCACAACACTGACCACTCCTGTCCACTGTGTATTTATATCACTTTTAATTGATCTTGATGTGCTTGACACACAGTTTCATGTAGATGATCTGAAAATACTGATATGATGGTGGTGTTCACAGAATAAACCTGCTCCCAGGCTTCGAGTGTCTGAGCTCTTGAAAAGCTGTCATTCCTTTCATTAACAGACAGTGCAAAATAGTGAATTATTACCAGATTTAATCCGCTCATTTAGCACACGCTCTGGATTACGATCAGGTTTTTAGTGTGACAGCATCTCTAACTCTAAATAATAAATCATCTGCATGGCTGTGAAATCATGCTGTTTCTGGGATGTTTGAGCTGGAGGAGAGAAATGATTCTTGACTCTGTTGAGCCGCAGTCACACAAGCACTGCTGCCAAATGCTGTTTTAATATCTGCAGTTTCACTCAAGTCCATAAGAATCACTACACGCGTGTTTCATTCCTGCTACAGCTGCACTTTAAGTGCTTAAAGTCGAGTGATCATTAAACCTGCTCAGATTCGTGTCAGTAACGGGTTAAAACCAGCGCTGGGAGTAACTAGTTACATGTAACGGAATTACGTAATTTAATTACAAAACAAATGTAACTGTAATCTGTTACAGTTACTGAGAAAAAAATGTGTCATTAAATTACAGTTACTTCTGAGAATGTTAATGATTTCAAAGGGGGTTACATCTGAATATTTTCACACACACACACAGATTTGATTGATTTATGAGACACCAGTGTTCCTGGAGTTTAGGACACACTCCAGACCTTGGCGCAGCGGTGCGAGAAGCGGTATTTGCGGTGGTCCACGGATCGATCCAGCGCCGCCTTGATGTCGCTCGACGCCAGATTGACGAAGTTCAGGAGCATCTTCACCTCGCCATCGCGCTCACTCGCTCCTCAGCAGCACATCTTCAGTCCTGTACAGCCCTGGAGCAAAACCGCCGCGATGATGAACCCAGGAGCGCATCTGGGGCCTCATTTATAAAATGTTGCGTATAAACCGTCCTAAATTTGCTCTACGATCATTTCTCAAAAGTGCGTAAACGCGATTCAGAGAAAACGAACCTGCGCACAGAAACACATGCGTCCGCTTCTCTTCCGGATGTGACGTTTATAAATCACAAATGATCTTGAAATTGTGCGCAGCTGACTGCTGTCAGATCTCCGCCTTGGCAACGCCCCCTAATTAATATCATTACCATATAAAAGAGCACACGCCGATATCAGACTTTCTGTGCTTGAGAATGACGAGCACAAAGAGAAAAAACTGTACTGAGTCTGAAACTGAGGTCCTGCTGGAGCTAGAGGTTCCTGCGGGACGCTTTTTATTTAATAATGTGTAATTATTCTGTGGACAAACAATGTGTGTGTGGTTATATTTATTCTATTGACTATTATCAAAATTACTACTTCTAGAAACAGTAGTAGTAGTAGTAGGTTTCCAAAAGTAAGAATAAACTACGAATTCAAGTAAAATTCAGTCATCTTATAAAAAGTGAGCCATCCTTCTTGTAAAATCAGTTGCTATGACAACTAATAAAAAGTTTATCAGACATTCTTGCAAAACTTAAAAAAACATTATTGAAAGAAAAATTGGACGATTCATATCATAACAAAATAAATTATAACACGACTATGGTCTCCGGTCTGATCTGGGGCCTCATTTATAAAATGTTGCGTATAAACCGTCCTAAATTTGCTCTACGATCATTTCTCAAAAGTGCGTAAACGCGATTCAGAGAAAACGAACCTGCGCACAGAAACACATGCGTCCGCCTCTCTTCCGGATGTGACGTTTATAGGACAAACAATGTGTGTGTGGTTATATTTATTCTATTGACTATTATCAAAATTACTACTTCTAGAAACAGTAGTAGTAGTAGTAGGTTTCCAAAAGTAAGAATAAACTACGAATTCAAGTAAAATTCAGTCATCTTATAAAAAGTGAGCCATCCTTCTTGTAAAATCAGTTGCTATGACAACTAATAAAAAGTTTATCACGACATTCTTGCAAAACTTAAAAAAACATTATTGAAAGAAAAATTGGACGATTCATATCATAACAAAATAAATTATAACACGACTATGGTCTCCGGTCTGAAAAACCTGCATGTGATTTGGCATGTCTTTATATTTACACAGTTTACTAATGCTGCTCAAATGTGCCATTAATGTACTGACACAAAAATATATAGTAGGGCTGCCCTCACCTAAGGATTTTTCTGGTCGACTAGTAGTCGTTCATTTTAAGCATTAGGCTACTAATCGCACGTTTAATAATAAACCATTTAAATCTTTATAATGAGCCTTTAATTGCCTACAACGCCTAATAAGCGCTCAAGCACACGCATAAAGCTTGCTACAGCGCACCGCAGAAGCTATGATTATGAACGTGTCAGGGAAAAACAGAAAGGAGGCTGCATTAACATTTTAATAATTCACTGATAAACAAGTGCTTTCTTTGTTTTGGTTTAAGAGATGAAGTCTGCGACACGGACTCGTCATCTCCGCAGTAGTGAAGCGCCCGTGTGCATGTTTCTCACGGATTACATAATCTGAGAATATTTGTTTTCCATTTGAATTGGTTCAATTTAAAGTAGACATTTCACTCTCTATAGATATATTTTAATGTCTGTAAGGCAAAGATATAGCCTACATGGAGTTTCGTGCTCGAGTTCACAGACCGAGATGGCAGAAAGCTCATCATGTTTGCTTTCATTATTTTACAAAAGCACGTTTTGTTGTTATTGTGAGTGCACATAAATAAACAGAGTCTTTACAGATTTGAAAGATGTATTACTCTTATCTGTATGACCAAACATTACAGCCTATTTTAAGGCAAGTGAGCGCACCGGCGCCTCCATCTGTCCTGCAGTGAGCGCTATGTTCAGCTTCCGCACAGACACTTGAATATAGCGCACATTTCTCATGGTGGATTGATAGGCGAGCGTTTGGATGTCCTGCCGGATGTAGACTACTGTATTACCATAGATCAGCCGTTAACGATCTGCATGACTTTGCCAATGTGTTTTTTTTTTCTTTCTTCAAACTAAGCGACTAAAATTTTGGTCGACCAAGTCTCTTCTGGTCGACTAACGATTAGTCGACTATTAGGGGGCAGCCCTAATATATAGTGTATTTTATACAAGTATAACTGATGTAAATGCAAAAAAAGTTTAAGGCTGATGTCTCTAATTTTCACAGAAGCAAAGCAGCAGATGTTATAAATAAAAACCGTTAACAATGTTATTGAATAGAATATATTAAAACCGTTATTGCACGACATATGCCTATTCTTTTTTTCTATTTTACACATTAGTAGTAAATCAAGACTTAGCAAGTTCTCTTGTAAAATAAAATAAAATAACAACATGGAATAAACTGTGTAGCTACAGAAAGCGAGTAAAGAACTCTCAACATTAGGCTACTAAAAAGGTCAGTTTAATCTCGCAAAAACTCACGTTAATAAAAAATCGGACTACACTGCATTAATCTCTTGCATATTTATTGTTTATGATGAATTCGGTGCTTGCACGTACACCGCTTTTATTATTATTGCAGCTTAGATGTTCAAATAGCTGCAGTACTCCGACTTTGCCACAAGGAGAAGTGCGTACACCTGCTCAGACCCTGACCTGACGGTAACATTAAGTACTTTTCCACGTCAAAGACTGATTTTATAAATATGAACGTTGCCGTGGATTTTAGCGTACGCACACTCTAAGATCAAATCTGTGCGTACTCACATTTTATAAACGAGGCCCCAGGCCTCTGTAATAGCCCCGGCACTCAGAGCAGCGCATGCAGTGACTGCAGACTCGTGTAGTTACGGTGCTCTCCTCAGTAGGGATGGGCGTATCGATCCAAAGTATCGATATTCAAACAAAAAATATCGATACTAAGGTGTTTTTTTGAAAATGAACCATGGTTTTACTAAAGTGACCGTAGTTCAACTGTAGTATTTGTATATTTGAATCACGTGTAAACAAAAAACATATTTGAACCATGTGTAAACAAAAATATAACCTAATAAGTTACAATTAAGGCGTATTGAATGTTAAAATGCGTTTTAAACAAAGTTAAGTGCTTATCATTACCCATTTTACTCTTAGTAATTTAATAATTTCATAAATTTCATAATTTAAAAGTTTAGTTCAGAAGTATCGAATCGGTATCGATATCGATGATGCTGCCTTGAAAAATATCGGTATCGTATCGAAAACAAAATAAGTGGTATCGCCCATCCCTACTCCTGAGCCAATCAGCGACCTCACAACGCGCCGCACACACCCCGGTGTCGCATTCTTTGGCACCCCAGACTGTTGTCATGGAAATCCCCGAGGAACCGCGAGCGGAGGCGGGGTTTGCTCGGTATAACCGGTGCTCCCGCGGGCTGTTCTCGCTGTTTCTCCGGAGGAGCAGGAGATGTGCGCATAACCATGAAAGGGGGCTTGAGCGCTGAATAATCTTCTTTCTGTTTGCCCCCTCAATCGAGCCACACAAAAGCTGAATTACTCATTCAAACCTCGCGGAGGAGCCGGAGAGCACGCTCACATTTGTAGTCAAACATTCGGAGACTTAAATCGAGTCGTCGTGAAAGAGAAAGAGTTAGACAAAGCCCACAGAACTGCCATCAGCAAACACTTTCCTGTGTCATATTAGTGGGTCTCCATGGCTCCCTCTGGCTGGAGGACAATAGCAGGAGTTTGCTCACTCGAATACTGTCACCCTGCCAAGGTTTGGACCCTACCGGAGACCAGCGCCAGGAGCAGGACCATCCCGCAGAAAGCAGCGGCTCCGCAGGGGACAGCAGAAAGGGATTGTGAAACGATAATTGATCTACGTCCCTCATTGAGAAGAGAGAGCAGGGCTTCCTATCCGTCCCGTCGAGACGCCTCCTCTTCATCTTCCTCCTCTTCATCATCATCATCACCTTCCTCTTCTTCATCTTCCTCTTCATCATCTTCTTCTTCCTCTTTCCATTATGTTGAATTATTTATAGGTTAGAAATGGTAAGAAATATATATTTTAGATGTTCAGTGACGGGGAAGTGATGGTGTGTTTGAAGGCTGCAGGAGCTGTGCTTCGCTGAAGGTCTTCCTCTAACGCTCCTCATCTGAGACCGCAGCTCTGCTCTTCTGAAGTGTGTGTGGATGAATAAAGGCCTGAGGAAGAAGAGCAGGCAGATGCACTGACAACAGCCACATCAGATCATTTCACAGCAAACAGCCTGATATACTGTGCTCCTGCAGGCTTGCTCCAGCTTTCAGCCCTAGTAAATAAATTATATATTTAAAATACTTTCATTCCATAAGGAGTTATCTGTCAGTAAATATTTTAATAGATTTGAACTATACTTAAGACTTACTGATATAAAAAAATATATAATTAAACTTTACTTGCATACTACTTGTGCACAATGCACTTTTCTTAATATTAAGTCTAAAATGTGTTTTAATGCCACTTTTGATGAGGATTGTATGATCTTTGAATAATATCAGACTTTAAATGTAAATTATTTAAAGTGTACCTGAAGTATACTTGCAATAGCTCCACTTTAGCACAACCTAATATATTTAAGTATATGTTTAATTGTACTTGTGCACAACTAAAGTGCTTTTAGAACTAAATTAGTTGTTCCAATTTAGCAGACTTTAAGTATAGTAGTTTAGTACACCAAAAGTACAATTGCAGGACATTTTATTAAATACATAAATATAAAAATGTATTTGTAGTATACTTAGCATGAAATAAATGCATTTCAAATACATTCACGTATATTTATTTCTCACTAGGGAAACTACATCATAACTCTCACGGTGTTCTCCCAGCGTGTTCTTCTGCATTTCTGTCTCATGGAGTTTGGGTTTCTTGCCCCCGTCATCTTTGATTAGCTGGGGTTTAAAAGAGTATCGAACGAGAACAAAACTTGACGTGAATAATGACTCTATCAGGGGCGTGAAAAGTACTCAAATTATACTCACACAATGAACGAAGACGGAGCAAAAACAGGCTTTTTAATGCTTCACAAACCAGCAGCATCAACAGCTTTACATGTGATACAGAAATACTCTTCACACGTTACAGCAGAGCAAAGAAACAGTGCCTGTGAGGTCCAACAAACTGCACACAAACAAAAATTCTGTCTTCTTTTGACTAACAATATGACAAATGCGCTCAACTACATCAGACTGAACAGAGTTCACAGGTTTTTGCAGCTTAACTGGCTGCTGTATGGACAGGGTTTGATCAGATGTGGGTGTGAGTGTTGAAGCTGGAGCGTCTCAGCAGGCCGGCGTCGGTCAGAGAGTATCGTCGAGCCGCCCAGTTCCTCCGCTCCTGCAGCACACACAGCAGCTCCTCCACTTCTGCAGGGAGCGTCCCTTCTCTCTGACACAACACCACAGTATTACACAGCGTCCCTTCACTCTGACACAACACCACAGTATTACACCGCGTCCCTTCACTCTGACACAACACCACAGTATTACACAGCGTCCCTTCTCTCTGACACAACACCACAGTATTACACAGCGTCCCTTCACTCTGACACAACACCACAGTATTACACCGCGTCCCTTCTCTCTGACACGACACCACAGTATTACACAGCGTCCCTTCTCTCTGACACGACACCACAGTATTACACCGCGTCCCTTCACTCTGACACGACACCACAGTATTACACCGCGTCCCTTCTCTCTGACACGACACCACAGTATTACACAGCGTCCCTTCTCTCTGACACAACACCACAGTATTACACAGCTCAGAGTCACGTCACCACTCACTGACCGCCACATCACTCACACAACATCCACGCTCAAGAGGAAACCACTTCCGTATAATATTAAATACGAGGAATCAGAAACTCAGTCTAAAGTTGGAGCACATGTTAGTATTTCCAGTGAGTCTGAGGGAAATGTTTCTATGGAGTAAAACACAGCTGCTCTGTTATATTGTTAACTCTTTCCCCGCCAGCGTTTTTGCTGACTTTCACTAAAATTTCATGGCCCCCAGAATATTTTGTTGTATGAATATCTGAACATGCAATACATCAAAATAAAGATCAGACCCTCCACTTTCAAACTAAAAAACCTGTTTTATTCTAGCTTCAAGCATTGTTTCTTTTAATCAACACTTGAATGTTGCTTTTTTTATGAAACCTAACTACATTTTGAGCAAAAAGCTGAGAAAATCGAATTTTTATCAAATACTACATCTGGATCATATTCAGTAATATTATCAAAGCTAAGATGCAGTAGATGGCTTCCATCAGCGCTCCCAAAGCTTCACAGCTGTTTCTGGATCCACATTTCACTCGCTAACATTAGGCAGTTTTCATGTATATGCGGTTAGTGTTGATGATTGCATTATTTTTCATATGCATAAGCTTCCATATGAGATCGCTGGTTTCTGCGTCTTCCTGGTCTGTGTTTTTGATCGAGTGATTCTAGACTCATTCAGGAGATGCATAATAGCGCCCCCTAGCGTATAACAGCGAGAACACGGAAACCAGGAATATTCTGTGTTTGGCGGGTAAGCGTTGTCTCACGAATAACGGGAAATTCCGTGTTTGGCGAGGAAAGAGTTAATGTAGGCGTAAAATACTTGAAAAAAGTCTGCACACTCTACCAAAAATGAAAGCAGATTGAACAGTTAACTGAAAAAAATCAAGGCAACAAAGGCAGATGTAGCCTGTGTAGCAGCAGCAGGTTCATCATACTGAGAAAGGCTTGGTGAAGAGACGCTGCTCCAGAACCTGCAACATCCCTCATAACATGCAGTAACTCACTGGTGACTCAGCGCTGACTGGACGTCATTTATGCTTGTGTAAGACGACCACATCAGCTCAACACAGAGAAAGGATTCAGTCCTCATACATGGGCCGGAGCAGAGGATGGTGGCTTCCTCTCGGCTGATGATTAATTGCGGTTTATTTATAGGGCTCGAGCGACTCAAGGCTGCGAGCGAGGCGATATCAGCACGCAACCTGCGTCTCGCATATTTTACTGGACCGGCCCCGGGGCCCGCATTCAGGAGCATGGGCAC
>NW_015639513.1:92797-101279 GCF_001515625.1 Sinocyclocheilus rhinocerous | reverse complement strand
ACACCACAGTATTACACAGCTCAGAGTCACGTCACCACTCACTGACCGCCACATCACTCACACAACATCCACGCTCAAGAGGAAACCACTTCCGTATAATATTAAATACGAGGAATCAGAAACTCAGTCTAAAGTTGGAGCACATGTTAGTATTTCCAGTGAGTCTGAGGGAAATGTTTCTATGGAGTAAAACCCAGCTGCTCTGTTATATTGTTAACTCTTTCCCCGCCAGCGTTTTTGCTGACTTTCACTAAAATTTCATGGCCCCCAGAATATTTTGTTGTATGAATATCTGAACATGCAATACATCAAAATAAAGATCAGACCCTCCACTTTCAAACTAAAAAACCTGTTTTATTCTAGCTTCAAGCATTGTTTCTTTTAATCAACACTTGAATGTTGCTTTTTTTATGAAACCTAACTACATTTTGAGCAAAAAGCTGAGAAAATCGAATTTTTATCAAATACTACATCTGGATCATATTCAGTAATATTATCAAAGCAAAGCTGCAGTAGATGGCTTCCATCAGCGCTCCCAAAGCTTCACAGCTGTTTCTGGATCCACATTTCACTCGCTAACATTAGGCAGTTTTCATGTATATGCGGTTAGTGTTGATGATTGCATTATTTTTCATATGCATAAGCTTCCATATGAGATCGCTGGTTTCTGCGTCTTCCTGGTCTGTGTTTTTGATCGAGTGATTCTAGACTCATTCAGGAGATGCGTGATAGCGCCCCCTAGCGTATAACAGCGAGAACACGGAAACCAGGAATATTCGGTGTTTGGCAGGAAAGCGTTCTCATGAATAACAGAAAATTCCGTGTTTGGCGGGGAAGGAGTTAATCATCAAACACAATCAAACACTATGACTGGATAACAGTGTAGACGACTCAAAGGGTTAGTTCACCCAAAAATGAAAATTAGCCCATGATTTACTCACCCCCGAGGCATCCTAGGTGTATATGACGCTCTTCTTTCAGACGAATCCAGTCGGAGTTATATTTAAAAATGTTCTGGCTAGGGTTGCAAAGGGGTGGAAAATTTCTGGAAACTTTCCAAAAATCCCTGGGATATTCCAAAAAATCCTGGAAAAGTTTACAACATTTCTGGAATATCAGAATATTTTGATGTATGAATATCTCAAAATGCAATACATCAAAATAAAGATCAGACCCTCTACTTTCAAACAAAAAATTCTAGTTTATTCTAGCTTCAAGCATTGTTTTTTTTTTATCAACACTTGAATGTAGGTAGGTTTCATAAAAAAAAAGCAACATTTTAAGCAAAAAGCTGAGAAAATCGAATTTTTATCAAACACTACATCTGGATCATATTCAGTAATATTATCAAAGCAAAGCTGCAGTAGATGGCTTCCATCAGCGCTCCCAAAGCTTCACAGCTGTTTCTGGATCCACATTTCACTCGCTAACATTAGGCAGTTTTCATGTATATGCGGTTAGTGTTGATGATCGCATTATTTTTCATATGCATATGCTTCCATATGAGATCGCTGGTTTCTGCGTCTTCCTGGTCTGTGTTTTTGATCGAGTGATTCTAGACTCATTCAGGAGATGCGTGATAGCGCCCCCTAGCGTATAACAGCGAGAACACGGAAACCAGGAATATTCTGTGTTTGGCGGGAAAGCGTTCTCATGAATAACAGAAAATTCTGTGTTTCGCGGGGAAGGAGTTAATCATCAAACACAATCAAACACTATGACTGGATAACAGTGTAGACGACTCAAAGGGTTAGTTCACCCAAAAATGAAAATTAGCCCATGATTTACTCACCCCCGAGGCATCCTAGGTGTATATGACGCTCTTCTTTCAGACGAATCCAGTCGGAGTTATATTTAAAAATGTTCTGGCTAGGGTTGCAAAGGGGTGGAAAATTTCTGGAAACTTTCCAAAAATCCCTGGGATATTCCAAAAAATCCTGGAAAAGTTTACAACATTTCTGGAATATTTCCATAATTTACTGGAAATTTTCCACCTTTTTGCAACCCTAGTCCTGGCTCTTCCAAGCTTTATAATGGCATTGAATGGCTGTTATTTTTCAATAGTCCAAAAGAAGTCCAATAAATGTGCGCGTACGACAGTTAGCAGAAGCTACAGATTACGGTTAACAAAGTTTTAAATACGGATATTTTTCTTACAAAAACGCATCGATTCGCTACAGGAGGCCTTTATTCACCCCCCGGAGCCGTGTGAGGCACTGTTTATTATGGATGGATGCGCTTCATTGGACTTCTGAAAAATAACAGCCATTCACTGCCATTAAACAGCTTGGAAGAGCCAGGACGTTTTTAAATATAGCTGTGATCATGTTTTTTCATTTGTAAACCATAGTTTTGGAATGAAAATTAGGTCAAACATTTGTGAATTGTATTCACTTAACATCAGGTTTTTTGTTGATGAAAATGAAAATGCACGCACCCTCGGATCATCTGAGATCAGGATGCACAGCACTCCAGTCCATCAGTTAACATCTGGAGAAGAGATGTAACGATTTATTTGACAATAAATCGTGATAAAATTCCCCACGATTAGTATTAGTTTCATATTTTAATTATCATTATAATTATATTAGATTACCGCGATTTGAACAACTCAGGATAAATAAATTCTGTCCAGCATAAAGCAGAGTTTTAAGTAACAGTCTCACGTGCGCACAGCACAGAGTAGCTTCGTTTTTGGCGGAGAATCTGGGAGGTTTTAAGAGTGTGCTAATAAGGGAATTATACAAATGAATATATGAATTATATGAATCTACCTCTGAATTCTGACTGTCTTCAGAAATGATTAGATGGCATTTTGTTTTCATCTTCGCTCCATGTAATACCTAAAGAAGTGTTCTTAATCGCAGTGCTGCGTTGTGCAGGAGGTTACGGGAAACAGCTGTAATTCAGCTGCTCCATCAGCGCCACCTGCTGTCAGAGAGTGGATTTACAGAGACTTATACTTACATTCAGCCTGTGTGCAGTTTCTGTCCGGCCAAAAAAACAGAACAATCCATAATAACGCTTTATCTAGTGAAGTCCATCTCCTGTTGTCTCTCGCATTAAAATCAGAGCAAACGGTGCTTGATCTGTGCAGATTTCTCTCCTGATTCAGATAAGACGTAAAGTTAAATACATCTTTATCAGCTGTTTGGACTCTCGTTCTGACGGCACCCATTCACTGCAGAGCATCCATTGCTGAGACACTGATGCAATGCTACATTTCTCCAACTCTGATGAAAAAAACTCATCCTGATGACCTGAGGGCGAATACATTTTCAGCAAATGTTTATTTTTGTGTGAACTCCTTTTATTAGGTTACCTGTTTATGAATCATTAGTAAATAGGTTTATAATGAAACGGTTCTGATGTTAAAGCCATGCGTGCATGTTCTCACCTGCTCGATGTGAAGAGGCTGGTTGTGGTAGCTGCTCATATATGCATCTACCAGAATGGTGTAATCTGACATCAGAGCGTCCAGAAGCACGAGGCGCAGCGGGAGAAGATGACTGACCGAAGCAGACATGATGTTCATCAGAGCAGGTGGAGAGGGACGGAGGTACCACAGCTCAGGACACTCCTGCGAGAGAGAGAAGAGGACCGTCTACAACACGGCTCACAGTCCAACACAGTGACAGCATACTAATACTGTCGAAACACACCAGGTTTACATACAAAAGTAAGCAAGCAGTTGAGAGAAACGGATGCGTGTCTGTATATTAGATGCGTGCAGCTCTTAAAGGGACAGCACTGAACATGCTGCTGACTGTCATTAAAGGGATAGTTCACCCTAAAATTATTTACTCACTCTCATGTTGTCCCAAACCTGTATTAATTTATTTCTTGTGTTGAACACAAAAGAAGATATTTTGAAGAATGTGGGTAACCGAACAGTTGCTGGTCCACATTGACTTTGATGGAAGGAACATTACATTTTACAGTACATTCATATAGTAAACCATCATTTTAAATTGCAATAATATTTCATAATTACAGTTTATCAAGTAAATGCAACTTTGATGAGCATAAGAGACAAAAAAAAAAAAAAAAAAAACATTAAAAATATTTCTGATCCCAAACTTTTGAATGCTAGTGTAGGAAATATAAATGTTTGAATTTACAGTACAGATGTATTACAACAACAATGTATTTCTGTATTAGAGAATAAAGAAATTATTAATAATAGATGTATTACTATTCTCACTCAAATAGTTTGGCTTCTAAATAGACACCAGTGTGAATCACTGCATTATTAATACACTTTTACTGTCCATCTGCTCTTCTAATGACAGGTGGTTTGTTTCGGACCTTGCGCTGGAGCTCTTTGGAGCACAGGGGTGAAAGGTCGGAGGCGGGGAGCTTGAGGTGGAGTCGGAGCACCTCCTGCAGAGAGCTGAGCCGGTCTGGGAGAAAGCCTCCGGTCTCGCGGTAGAAGAGCATGAGATCAGCCACCTGCAGAGCAGCACAGATCAGCACTTCTGAGGGAGCGTGGAGAACTACGTCTAGTGTGAACAACCATCAGCTACACAATCACACGACTGTCAGTGCTTTACAGCGCAAACTAGAATTTATTCTGTTATTCTGGAGCTGTTCTGAATAGCGCTGTCAAAATTGGTGCGTTAACGCAGGGGATCATTTTTCCAGTGTAACGCAAGCTAGGACTGGCCGCCCCACTCACAACTGCTGCTCCTCTCTCTTTTCACAAGAACTGCATTTATTCAGTCGCAGAACATCTTTACGAGTGCGAGAGAGAGAAGAGGACCGTCTACAACACGGCTCACAGTCCAACACAGTGACAGCATACTAATACTGTCGAAACACACCAGGTTTACATACAAAAGTAAGCAAGCAGTTGAGAGAAACGGATGCGTGTCTGTATATTAGATGCGTGCAGCTCTTAAAGGGACAGCACTGAACATGCTGCTGACTGTCATTAAAGGGATAGTTCACCCTAAAATTATTTACTCACTCTCATGTTGTCCCAAACCTGTATTAATTTATTTCTTGTGTTGAACACAAAAGAAGATATTTTGAAGAATGTGGGTAACCGAACAGTTGCTGGTCCACATTGACTTTGATGGAAGGAAAAAATACTAAGTCTCTGTGGACCAGCAACTGCTTGGTTTTCCACGTTCCTCAAAATATCATTTATGTGTTCAGCAGAAGAAATAAACTCCTTCAGGTTTAAAACAACTTTTGAGTGAGTAAATGATGGTATAACAATAAAAGACTATGACAGAATTGACAGACAGATGACTTTGATTTTTATTTTTGGGTGAACTATTCCTTTAACGATAAAAAAGAAAACGCAAAGAGAAAAATCACTCACTACTCTTGACTGAAGATCTTTAAAACAGTTGTATTAGGAATCAATCTATATAGTATATATTTGTTGATTGAGTTTCTTGAATGCTCCTGCTAAATAAACCTATTATACCTGACAATAAAGTATATTATGTGTAGTGTGTAATGTAATGTGTATATTTGTTCTTTTTTTTTTTTTTAATAACAAAGATAAAATAATGACAGATTTTTATCTTCACCCACTTTGGCCTAAATATCTGCCTTTTTTATTCTATTTTGTTAGCTTGAAAGGCTTTGTCTTTATAATATGGAGATGAAGAGCACAGGTAAATATGACTTATTATAATGGGTTTATGAGAACATTGTTTTAAGTTCACTTAAATTAGAAGGTTTTTTTTTTTAAGTCTAAAATGTTAAAATTGATAGCTCTCAATTATACGGTAATGTTGAATGGCTATAATCAATGATTAAATATTTGGGGGAAAAAATAATTTCATAGAGACATCAGTAGCATTGGTATCAGTTATACTCGCCTTCAGTCATAAAAAAAAAAAGATGCCACTAAACAAATATTAAAATATACTTTGTTGTTTCCACATTAATTTGAAGATTGAATGTGAAATTATTGCAATATAAAATAATCATTTTAAAAACTTTATTATCTTCACCCACTTTGGCCTAAATATCTGCCTTTTTTATTCTATTTTGTTAGCTTGAAAGGCTTTGTCTTTATAATATGGAAATTAGTTTGGCTGTAATGCTCAGACAACTTGCAAAATAGTCAAACCAACATGACAAAGAATCGTGATATTTCTAAAAAAAAAAATAAAATCGTGATATGATATTTTTTCCATATCCCCCACCCCTAATCCGGAATTTTAAAAAAAGGCAAACTGCAAGCACAGGAACTAATAAACACAACAGAACAAAGAAGAAATCACAGAAGTATTGTTATTATACTACTGAATGATAAAACATTTCATGTATCTACACTGCTGTTCAAAAGTTTGGGATCAGTAAGATTTTAAAAGTTTTTTTAAAGAGGTTTCTTCTGCTCATCATGCATTGATGCATTTATTTTATTAATCATACAGAAAAACAACAAAACTGTACATTTGAAAAAATATTACTACAAATTAAAATAATGGTTTTCTATTTAAATGTACTATAAAATGTAATTTATTTCTGTGATGCGCAGCTGTATTTTCAGCATCATTACTCCAGTCTTCAGTGTCACATGATCTTCAGAAATCATTCTAATATGCTGATTTATTATCAGAGCTGGAAACTGTTGTTGCTTCATATTATTTTGGAAGCTGTGATACTTTTACAGGATTCTTTGTTGAACAGCATTTATTAAAAATAGAATTATTTTCTAACAATATAAGTCTTAATCACTTTTTATTAATTTCTCTCATAAAAAAAGGGGAAAAATTACCAACCCCAAACATTTGAACGGTAGTGTATATTATTCCAAAAGATTTCCTTTTTTTTTAATAAATGCTGACAGGTAAATATGACTTATTATAATGGGTTTATGAGAACATTGTTTTAAGTTCACTTAAATTAGAAGGTTTTTTTTTGTTTGTTTTTTTTTTTAAGTCTAAAATGTTAAAATTGATAGCTCTCAATTATACGGTAATGTTGAATGGCTATAATCAATGATTAAATATTTGGGGGAAAAAATAATTTCATAGAGACATCAGTAGCATTGGTATCAGTTATACTCGCCTTCAGTCATCATAAAAAAAAGATGCCACTAAACAAATATTAAAATATACTTTATGTTGTTTCCACATTAATTTGAAGATTGAATGTGAAATTATTGTAATATAAAATAATCATTTTAAAAACTTTAATGTTAGGTGGGATTAATCAGAAAACATGTTTGATTGGTTGAGCGCTGTAGAATTAAGCTTCTAGACTTGAAGCAGCAGTAGTGAGCCTGTGGAGTTAATGAGTGATCTGGCTCAGGATCAGGCTCTGCTCGGAGATCAGACGCACCTGTGTGTCAAAGACATTAGTGAGGTCGACTCTGAACTCTGCTCTCAGACACCGGGCGATGCAGCGGCAGTCATGAAGCACCTGAAGAGCCAGAAGATCCAGTGAGACCTGCGTTCCTCAGACACACACCTCAGAACCGTCTCCTCACCTTCAGGATGTGCGGACTCTCCAGAATCATGGACAGGCCGTTTCTAAACGCTTGCCCACCGAGCAGGAGGACATCAAACAGGTACACTACCTTCTTAGTGGCAACCTGCCAAAGATAATTCACACATTCACAAGGGTTCATATTCAGTATGACACGACTGAATAAGAATAAATCAGAATTGAGCTGAAAGACGACACACTCTTCTGAGCCTAACAGCACTCACAAAAATGGAATTTACTGTAAAACATGAAATGTCACCGAATCGGGCAAATTTTCGATGAATAAAATCAAAATCATGCTTTTTTATTATTAAAGTTTCAGAGAATCCAGAGAAATTAAAATGGAACACGCGTAAATTTTCCCAATTTTATTTCAGAAAAAAAAAAAATTCATAAGGCCCTGAAAATGTTTTTTTTTTTTTTAACAAACTGTTTTTAAATTTAATACGTTTCATGATTTCAATTAATTAGACATTCTTTGAGTACTAAAGTTTCATTTAACCCATTAAAACAGACTAGAAAAATGTAAACGGAAAACACAGAATTTGAGAAAAAATTAAATGTATTTCATGGGGCACCAGTAGAGCAGCTTTACAGCTGAAATAGAATGTGTTTGATTAGTGACCGTTTTTGTTAATGTTGTTATTCTCCTGTTTATTAATGTGTAGTGGTTTTGTATAAAGCTTTACTATTCCACTAACCTGCAACCAGCAAAGTCTCTCTTGTGCAATCTGCCCAAACACTTCAGCTCCGATTCCGATCACTTTCTGTTGTTGGATGTGCATAATCAACATTGATAATAATCAGAAATGTTTCTTGAGCAGCAAATCAGCATATTATTATGATTTCTGAAGATCATGTGACACTGAAGACTGGAGTAATGATGCTGAAAATACAGCTGCGCATCACAGAAATACATTACATTTTACAGTACATTCATATAGTAAACCATCATTTTAAATTGCAATAATATTTCATAATTACAGTTTATCAAGTAAATGCAACTTTGATGAGCATAAGAGATTTA
>NW_015639513.1:78198-92529 GCF_001515625.1 Sinocyclocheilus rhinocerous | reverse complement strand
AGAAAAATGTAAACGGAAAACACAGAATTTGAGAAAAAATTAAATGTATTTCATGGGGCACCAGTAGAGCAGCTTTACAGCTGAAATAGAATGTGTTTGATTAGTGACCGTTTTTGTTAATGTTGTTATTCTCCTGTTTATTAATGTGTAGTGGTTTTGTATAAAGCTTTACTATTCCACTAACCTGCAACCAGCAAAGTCTCTCTTGTGCAATCTGCCCAAACACTTCAGCTCCGATTCCGATCACTTTCTGTTGTTGGATGTGCATAACCTGAAACACAGAAGAATATATGAGATACTACGCATACGCAGGAGATGAGAGGACAACACTAGACTCACTGCTGGGCCAAACTTCTCCTGAAGCTCGTCTATCACCACATAACGCACACCGTCCTCATCGACATCATCTGAGGAGAAAGAAGACGGGTGATGATGAAGAGGAGGAGGATGATGATGATGATGAGGAGGAGGAGGAGGAGGAGGTAACATCAGGACACTTACCCACCATCTTCTTCCTGAACGAGTGGATCTCAGATGTGTGCTCTTCATTAACACTGAGTGAATATACAACAAATAAACAAGTTTAGCAAACTCTCATGACCAGTAACATTACTAATGACTGTAAATGACTCGATCAAACACATGCATTAGTATACAGACACTCACAGGTTGTCTTGATTGGTAAATTCCACTTTAAAAAGAAAAAAGAAATTATTTCTTGGCTTGGCTGGACCAACAAAACCTACATACGTGTAAGCACCGTTTTAACTAGTTGTTTTATTTGCTAAAATGTTTTTATGAATAAGAATCTGAAACATTATACAGTTCACCTTTAAGAATTTCATGTCCGAAAATGATCTTGACGCCTGGAAACTTGCGTCCGCTTTTCACTTCAGACACTGTGAGAAGGAGAAGTAAAGCTGTAACTTATATAAACAGTGTGTTATTACACAGAATCTGTCCTCACCGTCCTCTAACACCACGCTCTTCTTCTGAGAGACGCGCTGGATCACGCCGCTGATCTGTGTGTCGGACAGAGTGATTCTAACGCGTTTTCTCTTCAGATCATCCAGAAACCTGCTCTCCTCTGAAGATGATGCCATGACCGGCCTTGTTAATGAACTAATGAAGCTCCGAGCGTCGCGGTTAATTAACTGCTCGTGACGTGTGGAGCACAACTGTCTAACTAGTTCAAGCACAAACCCCGCCCCGCGGGCGATTCGGAGGATTTAATTGGTCACGTAACTCACAAGCTGATTCGCTACACAGCGCTCAAACCAACGCGCTATCTATCTATCTATCTGTCTATCTATCTATCTATCTATCTATCTATCTGTCTGTCTAGCATGTCTATCTGTCTATCTATCTATCTATCTGTCTGTCTGTCTATCTATCTATCTGTCTATCTATCTATCTGTCTATCTATCTATCTGTCTATCTATCTATCTGTCTATCTATCTATCTGTCTATCTATCTATCTGTCTATCTATCTATCTGTCTATCTATCTATCTGTCTATCTATCTATCTGTCTATCTATCTATCTGTCTATCTATCTATCTGTCTATCTATCTATCTGTCTATCTATCTATCTGTCTATCTATCTATCTGTCTATCTATCTATCTGTCTATCTATCTATCTGTCTATCTATCTATCTGTCTATCTATCTATCTGTCTATCTATCTATCTGTCTATCTATCTATCTGTCTATCTATCTATCTGTCTATCTATCTATCTGTCTATCTATCTATCTGTCTATCTATCTATCTGTCTATCTATCTATCTGTCTATCTATCTATCTGTCTATCTATCTATCTGTCTATCTATCTATCTGTCTATCTATCTATCTGTCTATCTATCTATCTGTCTATCTATCTATCTGTCTATCTATCTATCTGTCTATCTATCTATCTGTCTATCTATCTATCTGTCTATCTATCTATCTGTCTATCTATCTATCTGTCTATCTATCTATCTGTCTATCTATCTATCTGTCTATCTATCTATCTGTCTATCTATCTATCTGTCTATCTATCTATCTGTCTATCTATCTATCTGTCTATCTATCTATCTGTCTATCTATCTATCTGTCTATCTATCTATCTGTCTATCTATCTATCTGTCTATCTATCTATCTGTCTATCTATCTATCTGTCTATCTATCTATCTGTCTATCTATCTATCTGTCTATCTATCTATCTGTCTATCTATCTATCTGTCTATCTATCTATCTGTCTATCTATCTATCTGTCTATCTATCTATCTGTCTATCTATCTATCTGTCTATCTATCTATCTGTCTATCTATCTATCTGTCTATCTATCTATCTGTCTATCTATCTATCTGTCTATCTATCTATCTGTCTATCTATCTATCTGTCTATCTATCTATCTGTCTATCTATCTATCTGTCTATCTATCTATCTGTCTATCTATCTATCTGTCTATCTATCTATCTGTCTATCTATCTATCTGTCTATCTATCTATCTGTCTATCTATCTATCTGTCTATCTATCTATCTGTCTATCTATCTATCTGTCTATCTATCTATCTGTCTATCTATCTATCTGTCTATCTATCTATCTGTCTATCTATCTATCTGTCTATCTATCTATCTGTCTATCTATCTATCTGTCTATCTATCTATCTGTCTATCTATCTATCTGTCTATCTATCTATCTGTCTATCTATCTATCTGTCTATCTATCTATCTGTCTATCTATCTATCTGTCTATCTATCTATCTGTCTATCTATCTATCTGTCTATCTATCTATCTGTCTATCTATCTATCTGTCTATCTATCTATCTGTCTATCTATCTATCTGTCTATCTATCTATCTGTCTATCTATCTATCTGTCTATCTATCTATCTGTCTATCTATCTATCTGTCTATCTATCTATCTGTCTATCTATCTATCTGTCTATCTATCTATCTGTCTATCTATCTATCTGTCTATCTATCTATCTGTCTATCTATCTATCTGTCTATCTATCTATCTGTCTATCTATCTATCTGTCTATCTATCTATCTGTCTATCTATCTATCTGTCTATCTATCTATCTGTCTATCTATCTATCTGTCTATCTATCTATCTGTCTATCTATCTATCTGTCTATCTATCTATCTGTCTATCTATCTATCTGTCTATCTATCTATCTGTCTATCTATCTATCTGTCTATCTATCTATCTGTCTATCTATCTATCTGTCTATCTATCTATCTGTCTATCTATCTATCTGTCTATCTATCTATCTGTCTATCTATCTATCTGTCTATCTATCTATCTGTCTATCTATCTATCTGTCTATCTATCTATCTGTCTATCTATCTATCTGTCTATCTATCTATCTGTCTATCTATCTATCTGTCTATCTATCTATCTGTCTATCTATCTATCTGTCTATCTATCTATCTGTCTATCTATCTATCTGTCTATCTATCTATCTGTCTATCTATCTATCTGTCTATCTATCTATCTGTCTATCTATCTATCTGTCTATCTATCTATCTGTCTATCTATCTATCTGTCTATCTATCTATCTGTCTATCTATCTATCTGTCTATCTATCTATCTGTCTATCTATCTATCTGTCTATCTATCTATCTGTCTATCTATCTATCTGTCTATCTATCTATCTGTCTATCTATCTATCTGTCTATCTATCTATCTGTCTATCTATCTATCTGTCTATCTATCTATCTGTCTATCTATCTATCTGTCTATCTATCTATCTGTCTATCTATCTATCTGTCTATCTATCTATCTGTCTATCTATCTATCTATCTATCTATCTCTCTATCTATCTATCTAAAAGAAAAGAGACTTGTTTGCCACACAGATTTGGGCTGTGTAAATGTATGTGGGTCTATCCAGCTATTGTTTTTAATTGCTGAAAAAGGTTTTTATTGCAAGATAATGTTGGTCTTATGAGGAAAGCATTACTCAGACATAAACAAATATCAATACTCAAATGCAAGACGAAACCTACGAAACTTTCTCGAAACCTAAACCTACAGAAAATAGGCCTACTTACATAAATAGCAGCAAACAGACTGATCATGAAAAGCATTACTTCGTCAGAGATTTTTTCTGGAAACACTAATATTTTCGAAGGGGGAAAACCCAGAATATGTAATATGTTGTCACAGGAATCGTCTGTAATAACATGCCACCCGAGGACGCACTTCTCCAGCATTGTGTTATTATATAAAATATATCAGTGAACGTCTTTAGTTAATATTTGAGTCTCAGTGTGCTTGCTGAGAGATGATTTAGTTTATCATTAGTAAAAGAAGTTCTGTTCGTGCCCTTAAAAATAATTATTCATAATTGTAATGGTAAAAAGCAATTCACTATTAATTAATACTGTGTATGAAAGTTTTTTTTCTTTTTATAGAAATTACCCCATGATTGTGTAAGACAAATTATTTTCATGCCATGAATTATTAATAACTGATCAACAATATTTATATAAAGTTAGGCTATATTAACACAAAAAAAAAATTATTTTCCTGTTTATTTTTTATTTTTTCCCATTATAACATAAATGTGTAAATAATTGAAGTCATATTTTTTGATAGTCATTTCTCAGATAACAAGTTAAATTCTCAAAACAACTCGTTCAAGCTCCACATTATCTAGTCATTAAACTAGTTATTATCATAATCTGTCAAGCATCTTTTCTCGTATACATTATTTTGTAAAACTCAGTGTTACAAATTCTGACAATAAAAGAACAACAAGGAAACAAACAGCTGAGAAGAAGAAGAAGAGTAGCGCGTTTCTGATGAAATAAGGGTCAGTTTTATGGACCATATTCACAATCATTCAAACATTTGTAGACAGAACAGGTATGTAATCAAACAATGTGCACTGTAATACTGTACGCTTACTGTAATGATTCATATTACAGTAGACCACTTTCACTGTACATCATACAATAGAGGGAGAAAAAAAATGTCTTGTAATTTTCTTTATATCGTAATGACATTAAAAGTCAGAAGTAAAAGTGTAACTGTGAACAATATCTCACATACAGTAATGTGTACATCTGTACTGTTGAAAGCGGCATATATAGCGCGGGAAAGTTAGTTTAGGTTCGAGGTTCGCTTTCGCGTGCCACTGTTCAATAGAGGCGACAGTCCTACAAAGATTAGTTTTAACAACATGCAACAACTTTATATCGACATGAAAATATTATTTAAAAACCGCCGAAGTGTATCAGCAAATTTAAACCGGAGAAAGCTTTGACGTGCTATTGCAGCGCTTGATGCGTAAGGGACCGTCTGACAATTCCACCGACTGGGTTTAAACTGGGCAAACTTTCAGCTGTCGTAACCCAGTCTGGCCACTAGGAATGTACTAAAGCCTTCGGAACATTAGAAACCCCTTTTGGTGAATTAAGGTGCGTTCACGCCATATTCCCGTAATTACGAGATTCCAATTTGTAAAAAGCGTTCACGTCCTTGTAAGTACAGCTTGTGAACGGGGCGTTTTCTGAGAGCTACGACTTGTACCACCTGACCACCGCAGGCTCTGTTTAGGCGCTGATAGTGTTGTCATAGAAAAGCATAATTCCGAGTCCGAGGACGTGATTAGAAACCCCTTTTGGTGAATTAAGGTGCGTTCACGCCATATTCCCGTAATTACGAGATTCCAATTTGTAAAAAGCGTTCACGTCCTTGTAAGTACAGCTTGTGAACGGGGCGTTTTCTGAGAGCTACGACCTGTACCACCTGACCACCGCAGGCTCTGTTTAGGCGCTGATAGTGTTGCTATAGAAAAGCATAATTCCGAGTCCGAGGACGTGAACAGCTCCGAGTAGAACGTCACGTGCTGTCATCTCAAAATTACGGTAATTACGACATGGCGTGAACGCAGCATTACAGTAATTGTTTTCTAAGAATAATTATGGACTGTATGTACAGTAAGGGTGATATTGGTAAAATTTCAGCTGTAGTAAGTCAGTCTTGTAACTACAAATGTACTACAACCTTTGGAACATAAAAACCCCCATTTCGATTAATTACTGTATTAATTTTTTTTCTAAAAATATTTGTGTACTCTAGGTACATTAGGGGAGGTATTGTCTAAGGCGACATATTGGCTAAATATTTTCAGTCAGTTTGCCCACAAGGCATTTACTATGGCTTTGTAAACAATTTGTATTCATTATAGGACTTCGTTTTGTACTGAGAGGAAAGTTTGCAGACGGTCCCTAAACCAGCCCATAGGCGAATATCCAGCGAATATCAAACCCACCGCTTTATACTGAAAACATAGAGGAACAGTGCAGCCTTGTGCGTTTTCGGTCTTTGTCATGCAAACTGTAGTGTACTTCAGGAAATACTGACAGAGTGTACTGTTATATGGCTAAACATTATGATTATGTGATTGTAAACAATGTCATTCAGATGGCACTGGTGTGTTCATTGACATAAATACTTTGGAGAGATGATGAACTAATTAAGGAATTTGAGAAAGTTTTGCAGGTAATTCATTGTGTGGTGCTGTCTGAACGAATTGTGTTGAGAAATTCATGTACCAGTTTGCAAATGTAAAGGATGATTGCAGAACTGAGGAAAGAGCTGTAAGACACCCTGAGAAGCGCATTACTCTCCTGAAGGAGCTCAGGAGAAGAGAGAGGAGTGTCTGAGACTCGCATCACGCAGCAGGACCGTGTGTTTGCGGGGAGTCGGGCTCACCACGGGGCTCTCTGTCCGCTGCTTTTAGGTTCATCTATGGAGCTAGACAGCCTTCTAACATCGAGCAGCGGAGAGGCGTTTATAGGCATGCAGCAGGTCCGAGAGAACTTGCTCAGCTAAAGTCACCGAATGCGAATAAAGCGTTTGCGGCTGAATGAGATGAGGAGGCACTGCTTCAGAAAACAAGGCGTTGAGTGAAAGTGCGCCTGTGCTTTCTCCAGACCTCCTCAGTGCTGCACGAGTCTCCTCGGGAGGGAAGGAGGGATGCTGGACCTCTGGCCTCTCGTGTTTGGGCACTGCTTGCTCTCGTCGTGTCTTCTCTTGTGTCAGGTACGTGTGAATGAAGCATCTGCATGCAGTGCTGATCACTGAGAGTTTAGGAACTGGAGGAGTAATTAAAAGCAGAGGCGCCAGACCCCTTTTGTTACTGGGTCAGCCTCAGTAAACCACAGCTTTTCTCAGTTCCTAATTTGGTGCATTTCTCGAATCATCCTTAAAATGTGCAAAGAACTATGTGCATTTCTCAAAACAATTTGTACAAACAGCACCACACAATAATAGATAAGCCTGTAAACTTGCTCAAAATCTTTCTCAAAAGTAAGTCAGTGCCATCAGAATGAAAAGTTTTTGTGTCATTGTTCACAAACAAGATTAGAGCTTTAGAGAACTAAACCAATCATTGGCTGATCGACATTCTCTTCATTAGTGAAAGGCAAGATTCACTTGCACAATTCATGGCAAATTTACAAAAAGACTAATAGAACTGTGTAGAAAATATTGTTGACAGTTTATGACAATTGCTGTAGATCAACCATTTTGCATGTAATGACTCGTAGGATGAACTAAAGACTAGATGTTTCGAGGGCTAAGACTATTGCACAGAGAACTATTTAATATATTTGGAGCAACATGACATTAGCAGCTGATAATGTAGGAAACCGCAGATTAATGTACAAAATGAATTGCATGAATGTACCAAAGCAATCTCAACTTGTACAAAAGAATGAGAAACTGCTATTGTGTTGTGCACAAGCGACTAGACGATGTGTGGAGTTTGAAAAACTGGTTTTGAGAATTTCATTTCTGATCTGAGGAATGCACCAAAGCCACAGTATTTCTGATAAATCCTTATCTGACGGTGATGACCATAACGACCAGAGAATCATTCCCCTGTCATGTGTTGATTACATCAGCTGTTTAGCATCAGAATTATTGAATCACACTTTTGATCTAATCGGCCATTTGGGATGATTTGTAAGTCAGAAAACAATAAACAGGTGCTGAAGGAGGTCGATATTTCTCTACAACCTTATTAATGTTTGTCAGTTATCAGCGATAACGCCGCAGGTAAAGAGAAACACAGCCTCCGCTGGGTCTTTTTCTCAGTGGAATCGATGAGATTGTCCCACTGAAGCAAACACCTGACACTTACAGAACAGCTCGAGTGTCCGCCGTTAAAATCTTGAATGACTTGAATAACTACGAAGCAACAGAGAGAGCGACTGGAGCTGTGAGAAGTCATTCAATCTCTGCAGATTATTCATCACAAACACCACCTCTTCATGTTCTCCATACAGATGAAACAAATACACACGTGATGTGGTATTAATGAGCTCCAAAGCTTGTTTTAAAGCTGCAGCTGTATACTGTAGATGTGTTTCCATACTGTACGTGATCACCCACACAGCCCATAGGAAGAGCTGAGGATGAGCGGTAATGCTTGAGTCGCTACAGCGCTGAATCCTGATAGTGCTGGTTACTGTAGGATGGCCATTTCTGTAACACCAGACAGCAGGATACAGTGAAGCCAAGATAACAACTGAAAAATAATAACAAACCTATCCACATTATTTCTCCTGTAAGAGCAGTCGCGGCCATTTGTATGCGTCTGGCTTCCGGTGTCATCCGCGTCCAGCTATTTTTAGCTGTACAAAACGCTCGTTTTGCTGCTTGATATTGCAAACTGGAGTGTCTACCATATTATTTTAATGTATTATCTTAATGGTGAACACACTGGTTTGTAGTGCAAAGGGTTTTACCATTTACTGCACTTTGTTATTCTTCTGGTTATTTCCCTGCAGCGGCTAATGAACCGGAAATCTCTCACATTCACAGAAAATGGCTTACATCCACGTTGACAAATAATGTGGATAAGAAGTAACAAAAACTCATCCCGAACCTCTCCATTAAGGGTTGATATTTAAATCTTATAAGAAGGCAACTTTTCTAACCTTTTTAAATGTTGTGCCCTCTTTCATATTTATACATTTTTTTTATCTTACTCGGTAAATACAGTTATTTTATACAGTATACAGAATAAGCATTGTTTAATAGAAATAACCAGAAACAAGGCAGAGAACACAGGTAAGAGACATGCAACGGCATGCATGAAGTAAGGCAAACCACCGACAACTAGTGATGAGTCGCTCAGTTTGAAGCAATCTTTCATATGACTGGGAACACTGAGTCGTGTCAGCGAGGGATTCGTTCAGTTCGTGTTGACCGCGCATGCGCTGCATGGTTCTCTACAGGAAACAGAAATTAGTTCACCTCTCCAGTTTTCGGGTCTGACAGCAGTATTGGATACAGAAATTAGTTAATAATTCCCAACCTCCTTTACAAACACGTTTACATGTGATTTGTTTCTGGTCTCAAATTGTAGCTTTTTATTTCTTACAATTTATACATTTGTGACTTTCTGTCAAGATGGTTCTCTTTCATAACATTGACTGTGGTAATAAAGAGGCTTTAAACTTTATCTGTGTGATGGGGAAAGATCACTTTGATAAAGCCTGCAGTTAATAATATGTAATGTTTCAGTTTACGGGGATGTGACGTGACAAAAGAACGAACGGCTCAGGTCGGGAAACTAACAGTCTGCGTAACCTGAAACAATTAATTCATCGTTTCTGTTTCTCATGATTTGGCCTTAGTTGCATTATAGTTTTTTTCTTATTCAAAACGTTGCATAAGTAGATGTGTTGTGGGATTAACATGTAACATTTTCATTACATTCTGCTGAAATGAATGAAATGACTTAAAGCAGGGCAGGGTTGGTGATTTGGTTCAAAAACATTTAGTGTTGTGCTGGTTGAAAGTCTCTTCACATCCCGATAGCAATCACTAAGTGCTCTAACTTTATTTATATGTATTTATATTGTCTGTGGAAGGCATAGGACCATAAAATGTTCGTCCAATAAACATGTTCGGTCCGAACATTACAATGGGCTGTACTGCCTGCCTGTCATGTTCTCAGCAGAGCTCCTGAGAGAGCTGTAAAAATATATTGAGATGGTTTTTGGTACTTATACCGCAAATATATATTCTTAAGGACATAAAAACCTAAAATAAAACTCCAGAAAGGTGTCAAATATGGGACCTTTAAATTGCATATCTCTGCACACCCTGTTTGCGCAGACATGATACGCCATCAGCGCGTTCCAGTGAGAATGACAGATGTTATTATAATATTATGTGCTTTGTACTGTAATGTTTTCTCATCAGTGAATGAGACACGAGGTAATCTGACAGCGATGCATTCAGTCCTCCAGCAGCGCCGTCTCATCGTGCCGCAGCTTAGCCTCTGCTCTGGCGGAGCGCGTTCATGTGTTTTGGATTCAGGTGATTATGCAGGGAGGGTGGGGATCTTGCATTCAAAGCTAGCTTGCTATCACTAGCCTTTCCGAAGTCACCTATACCTTTTAAAAAGGTTTGTTTAATTTGATGAACGATATTCAAAGATCCGGTGTTCTGTTGATTTGTGCTACCCTGTCAGATTTAGCTTCCTCCCATACCCATATTTAAAACAGTAGGTAGTACAATTTGACAACGAAAAATGCTACCTGTCAAATTATGGTTTATTAATGTCTACACCTACCCCAAACCTAAACCTACCCTTTACAGTAATGCAAATACAATAATTATCGTTGTTCAGCGTGAGAAAAATGACACAATATTGATGTGCATGTGCAGTAAGGCCTGGTAGGGAATCTGACGGGAAGGATAAAATGTCAGGACACCGGGACAGGCAGCATTACCATGAAGCTGAACGCTGTGGCTGGTTTTGAACCTGTGTGATGTGTTCGTGTGTGCATGATCTGGGGTTGTGCTGGCCGGTGAATCAGTGAATCAGCTGCTGACCCTGCAGGAAGACTGAGCCTGTAATAGTGTGTGTTGCTTTGGTTAATCAGCATCAGCGGCTTCTCTCTCTTCCAGGCAGAGCTCCAGAGGTCTTGCTGCAGGACATACCCTCCTGTACCTTCTCCTCCTCCTCCTCCTCCTCCACCGCGAGCACTGACCGCTGCGGGTAAGCCATCACTACACATCACTCTGAGTGGACTCTTCTCCAAAGGTCAGATGGAGATAAGACTCATTGATATATTTATATCACATTGAGTACAGTATCAACATGTATGTATCATATTCATACCTTTGTATCACACACTGTGTCTTACTCCCAGTGAACACTTTCAGCGCTCTTTTAGTTCTCAATGAGGAAACGCACAAGGCCCATTTACATTTTTCCATAGTTTCCACACTTCCTGTTTCTCCATATAATATGCTGAACGCTGCACTTCTACTAAGTTTTTCTGAAGCGAAAACGTATTACCAGTATCTAATTTTTAAGAATTTTACTAAATATAAAAAAGCAGTAACCAGTAATATTGACTTATACTTTGTATAAGAAGCACTTCATCCGGTACTTAGTGTCTTTCATTCTAACATAAGAAATCATTTCTGGAATCTGCATCTGAAATAGCATTTAGATGTATTTACACAGTTTATGTATCTCAGAGCGGACATGGATGCATTTACACTGCATTTACAGATGCATAAATAATGTTTTGTTTTTAACATAAAACGTTGGAGTTAATGCGCCGCTTGCTTGGCGGCGAAACAGTGAACCATGTCTACACCGCCGCGTCGCAACAGGTTGAGTCTGTCTAGTGTCTACAGGACATTTGAACTCTGTGTCAGTACCTCATAAACAGAACGAGGCAGTTTACTGTCGGGGATTTGTCGTGCCACACCCAGTGTAGCATTATTGATTATAATGAGTTCTATAGTATTTTGTCGTGTCGCGCCGCTCGCATCCTGTAGACAGGGTGTATTTAACTTTCTTATTTAGGCTATTAATTTTTATACATAAATTATATATAGAAGAATAGAGTATAAGAAATGTAAGCAAGATTAGCAGCAGCTGCGCTGGCGATGCTAACGGCTATAAGCTAGTAACGGACTCGGGAAATCAAAATAAAACTAGTGATAAGGCACTCCGATTGTTTTTGTTGTAGAATACAATAGTGGATATAATCACACGTTATTGAAACGAAAATGAGGGTGTATTAAATTGATTTTATGATAAAAAATGATGATGTCAGGAACCGATGAATATCTGCTTTTTGAACTGGTTCAATGAGCCGAACTGTCCGAAAAGAACCGGTTCGCGGAAATGAATCAGACTTTGCATCACTACTGCCGCAGCAGAATGAGCTGTGTACCTGCTAGATCCACTGTAATCCGGGAGGAAATGCAGGCAGAGACATAGATCTATATAAAGGTGTAACGAATCAGCTCATGGGAAATATGAATAACCCTGCTTCGCATTCCTCTAGGCAATAAACCCAGTGATATCAGCGTTGGTTGCCATGGAACCAGGGGCCTGTTCGGCTTCCTGGGGTGTTACGCATCTCGGGGGAAGGGTCCATAGGTCCTCATATGGCTTGTTAACTGAGGGGTGTTACAGAGTATTTGTTAAATATAGCTAACGAAATATATATTGTGTGTTTGATTGGTCCAGACGCTACAAAGGAGATTTAATAAAAGTAACAAAAGCAAGAAACCAAAAGCACACAGAATATCCACTACATTCAGCAACTGACAGAGTAGCAAGTGAAACAAAGGAGCTATATGTACACAGGAGAACACAGGGCAAACAAGAACAGGTGAGACTGATTAGTTACCGTGACAACAAACAAGGCACAAGGTTTGGGACTAAACACAGGAATCTACATGTGACAGACTCCCCTTTATTTGCATATGTGACTATAGGTGCATACTCATGAATCTACAGTAAAAGCATTCATAACAGAGAATCTGACAAATAAAGAGGTAAACTGAGTGAAGTGTACTCCTGTGCTCATTGATCACGCGTGAATACACACGGGACGGCAGTGAATGAGAGTCCTGCTTTCCCTCAGCTCTGAGTTCACCTGCATTACAAACTCTAGCATTTTGTAAAATTTTTTAAAAGCATTGATTTGTTAAATCCATATTTTGTAGATTTTTTGATAAATATTTTTCCACTTGTTTTGAAGTAGAAATCCACATAAACACATTAGGTATGCTGTGCATCAGGGGTCACCAAACTGGGTCCTGGAGAGTTTAGCTCTAACTTGCCTCAACACACCTGACTGGAAGTTTCTAGTATACCGAGTAAGAGCTTGATTAGCTGTTCAGGTGTGTTTGATGAGGATTGGAGCTAAACTCTGCAGGACACCGGCCCTCCAGGACCCAGTTTGGTGACCCCTGCTGTGCATAATAAATACCTTCGTTTGAACTGATCCACACACATTGCTGATATTTAGAATGATGACACATTTACTCTGTGCTGTGTAGTTCGGGATGTTGTTGCCTGTGTGAAAAGCACATTTTTGTATTAACCGGTAAAGTCATTCTGGTACGGCAATTTACTGGTATTACTGTGTGAAAGGGGCTAATGTGTTTAATGATGAATTGATGCATGGATGTGCGATCACTCTTTCAGCTCCGGAGGCTTCTGCTCCTCTGCCGAGGCCCTGGTGGACGGAGATCATCGTGCTTGGGACGATAGGAAGTGCTTTGGCTGTCTTTCTGTTGCTGATTGTCATTATCTGCTACAAGGCCATAAAAAGGTATGTAGCGCTATCACAGAGTTAGTGCTTAATACGTCTAATTTGTGCCTAATGTGCATTATGTAGTGCTGCTGATAATAACCAGCTTAATAGCTTATTGAATAGCTAATTATTGAAATAACCCATTTTAACCCAGCAATGCAAGAAAACTGTGATTCTGCAGGGGTGGATGAAGGTTGTGGCTTCAGTGCTGTTAGTATAAGTGTGGTGACATAATGGAAAAGCTCCTGTAGTGGTTTTCACTTGTGGTGCTATATAATGTTGTGAGATTTGGTCACACGTCACTTGTGCATATGAATGCCGTATGACTCCTTTCTCCTTTTATTTTGGAGCACTAGCTAAGGAATTTTACTTTGACAGTAAGGAGCAATCATGGAAGATTTTTGTTGTTATGCAAGAGGTTATGCAAATTGGAGGGAGTTTGTCAGCTGACCAGTCTGAAGTATTTGGGAGATATTAATAAAGTGACTTTAGAAAGATGGCAGCATCGTCATTTTATTTTTATACAGACTGGTAGGTTTGTTAGTGAAGTTAGTTGACCATAGTGAGTTAGTGAGTAGAGCAGTCCATTTTATGCCAATCGTGACAGTTCAAAATCCAAGAAATATTAAAGATATCTTAAAGGGTTAGTTCGCCCCAAAATGAAAATTCATCATAATTCAGTCATTAATTACTCACCCTCATGTCGTTCCAAACCCGTAAGTAGGGTTGGGTATCGTTTTTTTTTTTTT
>NW_015639513.1:70780-77889 GCF_001515625.1 Sinocyclocheilus rhinocerous | reverse complement strand
CATCAGATCACAGAAGGAAGCATTTGACTGGTGTTGTGGAGTAAAAAGGTTATAATTTTCTCTTTTGTTGGACAACAGGTTTATAAATGTGAATACAAGGGAGGTTTAGCTTTAGGCATTTTAATTTAAGCATGTTTAGCTTAGTTAACGGAAGCTGCTGCCATCAGAGCAAGTGTAATTACTGCATTCACGCGCTCCTCGGATGCTCTCGTTTCCAGAGTTCTGCTTTTAAGTCGGAATGTGGAAACAACATGGACACTCGCGTTACTACAAAGATGTGTTGGATTTGTATTTTTAGAGCTTTCCCACTTGAGTTCACGTGCATTTTCTCAGTCGGGAAATTATTTTTCACGTGCGGTGCGAGTGATGCTTCTTACGTCCGTTTCGGAGAACCAGAGGAAATATTTCAATCGATCGCTCAGCCATGGCACCGAAATGAGGCACCGAAATCTGCGTTCTGATTCGGTTCTAGTACATACCGGTTACATAGGTACCGGTGCCATATTGGTACTGGGTTTCGGTACCCAACCGTACCCGTAAAACCTTCGTTCATCTTCGGAACACAAATTAAGATATTTTTGATGAAATGTGAGAGCTCTCAGACCCTGCATAGACAGCAACACAACTGAAATGTTCCCAGACAGAAACGTAGTAAGGACATCAGTAAAACAGTCATGTGACATCAGTGGCTCAACTTCAGTTTTGCGACGCTACGGGAATACTTTTTGAGTGCAAAGAAAACAAAAATAACATAATTTATTCAACAATTCTTCTCCCCCGAGTTACGTCTTCTGCCATTTAGGAGAGTACCCAAGAGCATAATCTGCGTAATCAGCGTTGTTTAAATTTGGGGGAGAAATCGTGCGCATGAACGTAATCTGCGTAATCAGTGTTGTTTACGCGTAGGGGAAAGCGTGCGTTTGCATTGTGATACTCTCTAAAATGGCGGAAGACGTAACTTGGAATGACCCGTTAGAACTTTGGGACTCAACATGGATTAAAAATGACTGAAAGCCTTTGATCTACACGAACATAAATGATACTGAAAATAAAAACAATAAACTCAAACACAGACTTAGGGGTAGAAATGTGCATCTTCTGCAGTAGAATCTGCCTTGAGTTCAAGCATCATTACAGCACGAGCGTCCTCTCGGTGTCCTCCAGCAGACTTCAAACACGGGTGGCACTGCACTCCAACAGCTTTGATATCAATGTATTAACTCTGTGAAGTGTTGTGTCGCCGCCTGCTACATGTCAACTGCTGACATCTATTATTGAGGAAGCTGGGTGCTACCAAAACCATGGGCTGTCCAAAGCTGATTGGAGGACCAGTGTAATGTGACCGATTCAGGAGCAATGTTAAAACCAGTGTGAAGCCATGCAGATCTGATCATCAAGCAGTACAAATTAATATATTATTTTTTCATTGTATTTTTATTATTGTTCCTAAAATATGCTCCAAACTCCAAATTATTTCGAAGGAAAGGTCAAGAATAATCTCGCACACAACATCATAGGGTGATGACGTGTTTTGATGATTTTTCTGAGTCATTCACAAGCTGTACATGCAGGTGTTGATCTTTCTTCCGTCGCTGGCAGGCGATAGGCTGCGTTCAGTGGATTGTAGGTGCTCTGTGTTCGCATCAGTGCCGCTCGCGCAAGCTAAACCTGAGTGAAGAATCAAACAGCTTCAGCTGATCAATAATCCCAGCAGTGAAATCATCTCACCAGCCATCTGCTCCAGCACATATGCTGTGTGCCTCCTAATCATGGGGAGTTGAAACAAACTTTGTTCATGGGCTTCTATTCTAAAGATTCTAAGTTATAATTAACATCAATGTTTAAGGGAAAGTGTACACCTTCTCTGTGGTGCGATGAATTTGAAAAGCACAAATATTTATCTCTCAATTAAAGGGATATTTAATTTAATCGCTCTCAGGCCATCGAAAATGTCAGTGTCACTGATGAAGGTGACTTTTTCTCTTTAGTAGAACAGTAAAGAAGATTTTTAGCTGAAATTGCGGTCCTTTGTGATTATAAAATGGCTACCGGCACTTTGAGAGTCAAAAAAAAGCACATCAGGAAACACAAAATGAATCTCTGTGGCTCCTGACGATATATTGAGGTCTTATGAAGCGAAGCGATCGGTCTCTGCAAGAAACTGAACATTATTTTCAGCATTATTACCTGTAATCCAGAGCCTCAGGCAAACGGTGAGGAATGATGTCTGGTTCACTAACGAATCATTCTTTTGAACAGGTTCTTTTGAGTGAACTAGTTGAACCAGTTCATCAAATCAGACTGAAGCGTCTGAAACAGATCTAGGAGTTACTCAATGACCGTCACTTCGACTGGGAATGAGCCGAAGTAGCAGCACATCTGATCCTGTGATGAATGAATCATTCTCCAGCAGTCACTGAACTCGACTCGGACCGAAGAGCCGCTGATTTGAACGTGTGAACCAAGAGCTTGAATGAAGTGAAGAAATGAATTGCTTTGGTTCCTCATGGATTATGTAAACCGTCACTTCGACTGGGAATGAGCCGAAGTAGCAGCACATCTGATCCTGTGATGAATGAATCATTCTCCAGCAGTCACTGAACTCGACTCGGACCGAAGAGCCGCTGATTTGAACGTGAACCAAGAGCTTGAATGAAGCGAAGAAATGAATTGCTTTGGTTCCTCATGGATTATGTAAAACGGTGAGCTGATAAAGACTAGTTTATTCCTTTTATAGACTTTAGACACGTGAAACATCCACATGTTTATGTTACGTTATTGTGTGATTATGTAAACAAACTGGTGAATCGGTTATTTGAACCAGTACATTGAAACAAATTGTCCAAAAGAACTGTTCTACTGAAGAAAAAAAAGCCATCTACATCTCAGATGGTCTGAGAGTGAATTAAGCTTATGAGAGCTGCAGTAATTATAAAAGAATGAGCCAGCGCTGCTTAAATAGTTTAAGATTAACTTTAGTATTTCATGCCAGTTACTGCAGTTTTCTCATTTAAAGTGAATCCCTGCTGTTCTAACCCACAGACGATGCTTTAATTAGCAGTAGCTCAAGGAAATGATATTTTATCCAATGAAACGGCACTAGCGTTTATGTAACGTTTTTCTTGATGGTCATGTAATCTGTTCGCGCTGCTTTTGATGTGTGTCCGTGTGGGACTCTCTGATGGCTTCTAATGCACCTTCAGGGAGCGCAGCGCCAACAGAGCAGCTGTACAGTCCAGTCCTGCATTACACACGCTGGAGGCTCGCTGGACAAATACAATGACCAGAGACGCAGTGAAAGCAGGAGGATATAAATAGGCCATGCTGAATAACACTGTCTTACTCTAACAGCTGAGCATAACTCAGATTACAGCCAGGGGCACAGAGATGATTTGTGAGCGGGACAGAATGTTCAGCACGAAAAACCTTGACAAAGTGACTGTGTTTTCTCTTATGGCTTATCTTTATAGCATGACTGTATTGTCTCAGGTCAGCGGTGGCAAATCCTGAGAATGTTTTATTGTTTTATTGCCGTGTGCAGGAAACCGATGAAGAAGGAGAAGAATGATACAAACTGTGAAGAAGATGCCATGAGCTCTTTTAAAAAGACCAACAGTGCTGCGGTGGGCACGAGGAGCGTGTGAAAGCCAAAGGAAATATTTCCAGCTAATCATGAAGCCAATGAGGTCGGAATAATGCAAAGCGATCCAGAGCCCCTCCGGATTCAATGTGAAGCGACGGGGCTGCTGTGTTGATCTGCATCAGTGACATTTGCATGCTATAAATCACACAAACCCAGTTCATGACAGATGTCTGACTCAAACAGATTTCATATAGTCATTCATTTTGTGTTAACATGTGTCATGTGTTTTTAAACTTATTTTACACAATGATTTATGCAACTTGGACTGGAAATTGCTGAAATGTAATATCTGAAACTAGGGGTGTGTAATGTCGATGCATGATCTGATGCTCATGACAGGTTCTTCAGTCTGTTATCTCCTCAAGGCTAGAACACTGAATGAGCTACTAAATGATAGTAACTGAAGGCAGAGCGGCCATCTGAACACTGAAAGCACTCGGCTGTGTTGTGATTACGTGTTAGTTTAGGGTTACGCAGCAGACGAGTTTGATGCACTTATAAGGGTGGGAGGATTTATGATGACCCATAATCCAGGAAGGTCATAATTAAGATAATTACTGATGTTGTTGACCTTGCTGGTGTGCCAGACAGCGTGAATTGGATCTGTGGGTTTGTTGTTCTTGTGTCTGTGCAACTGCCTTTCTTAAAAAGTGCCCTAAGAAATATGAGATTTTCTTTTGCACTGTGAAGAGTGCTGAATATATTGTCAGCAGGCAGTCAAAATGTATTATATGTATAAAGTGGTATATAAATTATGCATGAATGTAAATACTGTTAACAGAAAACTAGCCTTCATGACTGTTATTTGCTTGCATATATTTTTAGAATAGTAAAAAATGTAATTTGGTCTCGTCAGCGAAAGGCTCTCAGTTGGTTACTGGAAATGATAGGAGTTTCAGTATTGAACACCATATCTGATAGTCTTTGTCGTAGATGTGCAAAGCTGCATTTACTAAATCCACTAGTTGCAGAGAAGCATGAACAGTTATGAAGCCTTGTTTAAAAAGAGGTTAGGCTCTTCAGATGCATCTTCAAAAGAACACATTTCAGCTTTTAATTGGCTCAGGATACTGAAAAACAGTGAGATGTGGCACAATTATGAGCAGTCCACGTGTTGTATGTTTCAGAGTTCACTAATTCAGTAATGTTGCTTTTAACATTATTTTGGAATCACAATGACCTCTCAGTTTACTACAAACTTCAATCAGCTGTTGAAGCATCAGTGTGTGTCTAGCTTGTGTCTGGTGTTTCTTAATGACACGACGCTCTTTCGACAGTAATTTCATTCGTCACTTTCACTCTAGCATGTCTTTAAGCAGATCAGCTTGTTGCCATGACAATCTGCTGCTGCTTCCTGTCGACCTCTCAGATGACCTTCAGACAGCCAAGCACAGGAGATATGTGGAATTACATTTAATGGTTTTGGGTTCCAGTATTTTGAATATTTTGTTTAAAAATGATCTGATGGCATGTGCAATTAAGCCTTTAACTGTAAATTCACTTTTAAATATAAAAAAATATAGATTAGTGCTTTCAAAATTAGAGCATTAATGCAGGCGATTATGAGCAATTTTTTCAGTTTAATGGCGTTAAAAATATTTGATGCAGCTAACGCAGCGGCGGGGCTAGGGTTGGCCGCCCCATTCAGAACTGCTGCTTCTGTCTCTTTATTCTTGACAAGAACTGCATTTATTCAGTCGCAGAACATCTTTACGAGCATCAAACCGGAGATGTTTCAGACGCGCTCCACTTCACTTCAGCGTCAGGCGCGAGTCAGACGAGCTCAGAAACAGTTCAGGTGACGAGGAGCTTCAGCAGAACAACAGTGAATGCTGTCAGAGGAGATGCTCTCAGGCCATGTGTCAGTCAAAACTAATGTTCCTGTCCTGTCTGCCGTTATACTGCGCTCGTAGCGCTGTAGCCTTATTTCATGCTAAAGCGCAAATGAAACTATGAGCATGCGTGTCAGATCCGAGTCATGTTCAGCAGCGGCAGCTCTTAAAGTAATAGCAGCAAAATAACCTAATAACCAGCTGCTGCGACGTCTGTTCATCAAACACAAGAAAAAGAGGAAATCAATAACTTTTGTAGCTTTAAAGATTCATCTATATTTAATTCAGAATTTAGTGTTTGATAACTTTATTCAATTTCTGTATATTTCCTACTTGCTGAAGAGCACAGGTAAATATGACATTTATTATAATGGGTTTATGTGAAGATTTTTTTAAGTTCACTTAAATTAGTTATTTTTTAAAAGTCTAATAAATGTTAAAATTGATAGCTCTCAATTATACGGTAATGTTGAATGGCTATAGTCAATGGTTAGATATTGGGAAAAAAAGAAAACAATTTCATAGAGACATCAGTAGTATTGGTATCAGTTATACTGGCTTTCAGGCATTAAAAAAGATGCCATTAAACAAATATTAAAAATATACTTTATGTCTTTATGTTGACAGAGTAATTTCAGATCAATTTCAGATTACATTAATTTCAGAAAAATGTGATTAGTTAAATTTTTTTTAATTGATTGACAGCACTAATATAGATACAATGTGTTCATTTTTGGTTTATTTAATGTTTATTCATTTAATGTTGTTTGCATGTGATTTTGAATAAGGAGAAACCAGTGGGTCCCCAGAAGGACTGCAGCTGCAGCAGAAGCCATGGAAGGAGGACCTTTGGTCAAACTAAGCATACAGTCAAGTGCCTTGGTAAGAGAGCTCAATCCTCTCCTCAATGAAGACACATAAAAACAAACAAAAAACGAACCTGAACCATCGGTGAAGTGTGGTGGTGGTGGCATCATCATGCTGTGGGTGTGTTTTACAGTGGCAGCGACTGAAGGACTGCTCAGGGTAGAAGGAAAGTTACAGAGCTATCCCTAATCAAAACCTGCTCCAGAGTGCTCAGGACCTCAGACGGCCCCAGAGGTTCACCTTCCAACAGGACACTGAAGACTTTGTGAATGACCTTGAGCGGCCCAGCCAGAGCCAAACCAGTCAAACATCACTGGAGAGACCTGAAAATGGCAGACCACTGACGGTACCCATCCACCCTGACAGAGCTTGAGAGGATCTGCAGAGAAGAATGGCAGATAACCTTCACACCCAAAACACTTGACATTGTAATTGCTGCCAAATGCACTTCAACTAAACGATTTACAACTGCCATTATTTGTATCATTATTATAAAATTGCAATTATTTCAAACAAGCTCCTATGAAAAGGCATAGGGTGCCTCCACCCGCTGTGCCAATTTGAGACCGACACAAGTGTCACTCAGTGTCCAGCAGTGGACCGTCAGATCGGATCTGCTCTCCTCACACAGCTGCTATGAGACGCTACCTGGAAGACGCTCATTATATAAGCAGCTTTTAATGAGTTAGATATTTGAAAGGGCTCCAAGTTCAAACGAATACTGCAGCAGGTTTCTGCCAGATGCTGCCTCTGAGCAGTGGGAGTTA
>NW_015639513.1:45556-70382 GCF_001515625.1 Sinocyclocheilus rhinocerous | reverse complement strand
ATGCCCTCACACTCACACACACTCACTCTCACATACACACACATACACACACTCTCACACACACTCACTCTCACACACACACACTCACACTCACACACACTCACTCTCACACACACTCACTCTCACACACACTCACATACACACACACACACACACACACAGCAGGATAGTCTCTCTTTGATGAGCTCAGAGCTCTGATTTGACGGAGAATGAAGGCTTTTGCCAGACGCTGATGTGTTTGCTTTGGAAAAATCAAGCTTTAATCAAACCCATGGCTAAATGTTTTTGTCAACAAGAGCAATATGTCCTTTGCTCTTTACAATAAGGTGTTTAAACTGTTGCTTCTGGACAAATCCGAGTCTATAATGCATAACTCTTCCTCCAGTGAAAAAGTGCATCTGCTGTTGTCTCTCGCATCAAAATCCAGCCACATATGTGTTTAGAGCTGTTTAAACGCTGCTTGATCTGTGCAGATTTCTCTCCTGATTCACACCAGAACACTTTTTCACTGGAGGAAGAGTTATTATGGATTATGAACTCAATGTATTTGAGTTACAAACGTCTTAATGCTGGATTTGTTTCAGCTTTTGTCTTCTCCAGATGTTAACTGATGGACTGGAGTGCTGTGGATTACTTGTGGATTATTGTGATGTTTTTATCAGCTGTTTGGACTCTCATTCTGACGGCACCCATTCACTGCAGAGCATCCATTGCTGAGACACTGATGCAATGCTGCATTTCTCAGAATCTGGGATGGTCTGAAAGTGAGCACACAGTGAATCAGTTTAACACAAATACTAAATTCAATCAATTTGTTTGTTTTTTTAACTCTTGAATGGTTTATTTTGGTTTGAAATAGGCATACTATTGATAATACAAAAAACCTTTCCCTGGTTGAAACAGGCTAACATTTTTCTCTATGCATGATTTCTGTAATCTATTTGATAATAACACACACACTAGGAAGACCACCGAACCTTGAGCAACTACATCTGCTGCTGCTGAAGCTCATATGATTAATCATCACACACAGCTCGCTGCTTTAAAGATCACATGGGGTAAAACTGGGACGCCGCCTCAGACGACTGGATCTCCACCTGGGCCATTTTAAACTGAGTGCACTGAAGCCACTTGCGCAGAGTGAGAGGAAACGATCCGGATCCAGGATTCTGGAGACACTGGTGGTTCACCCGGTTCTGAATGGCTTGAAGACGCAGCTGGAGACCCGCGGACAGATGCTAATGACACACAAAGAGAGTTTAGCATCTAACAGGAAGATTTTGAGAGTTTACTCTAGAAAGAAAGCAAGAGTGAATTGTGTAATGGATATGATGAAAACTTACATTTAAGTTGGACTGAATCATGGGCAGCCACATGGGAATCAGCTGAAGAGAATGAAGAGGACATTAAATATAATAAACACCTCAGACTGCATGATGTAGAAATGCTAAGCACTGCAGTTTCTGTTAAGCATTTGTAGTAAGAAATCCCTCTTACTTTCACAAAGATGGTTGAGTTACACTCCTGCAAGGCCTCTATTAGACTGATGACATGCAAGCAGACCATCTCTACCATCTGAAACATGAAGAAAAAGAGCAGATCTGCTGTCACCACTGTGTCTGTGAACAAGCTACTTTCCAATCAGTTACATTTGATAACGTTTGATTGTTTTTGCTCATTCGTATGTAGCAATTTCACTCTGGAATAGGAGTCAGTTTATATCTGAAATCAGTTTATATCAGATATCAAATCAAAAGTGTTTAGAGCTCAAACACAAGCTAAAAGAAATACATGTTCAAATGTCAAAAAACAGCTTCCACTGTAGAAATGCTGCAAAGTGATGCACTGAGAAGCCGGATCACACCGAGTCTGAGTAAATGGCAGGTTTACCACTTTGTTGTGGGCCATGAGCTGGAGGATGCTGGGAGTCACGCGGCTCCAGAACTCCAGGCCCGTGAGGATGGCGCACGAGGAGAACTCGTTCTGGTTCTGACTGGTCGGGTTGGCCGCGGCCTGCTCGCAGTAGATGGTCCACAGCTGGGCGAACATGAAGGCGTGGAACAGCGAACACATGTGCAGCACTGACGTCTGCAGACACACACAGAGAGAGGAGCAACATCAGAGTCACGTCTCTGGATCTCCTCCAAGCAGAACCGCTCCATTATCATACCTTGGACTGCTCTGGGAATCCTATCAGGATGACAATCAGATGGTCTGCGATATGAGACCCAGCGTCCAGTGGAATGGGCATACAGCACGAGGAGCCCTGATGCAAAGCACTGTGGGTAAGAGACCCCAGTAGCAGCCAAGACAGCTGGCGAATGTGCGACACGCACTCAATGAACTCTTTGGGTCTGAGGAAACACAAGCACAGTGTAAAAGCTCAGGTTCAGATGCCGGCGCTGTCGACACACACACATGATGGGCATGACCCCCCATATGAGGGTTGTCCCCCCTAAAAATATAATTGCAAACCACTCTGTGTTTTGTTAATAATATAATGGGCATACACTTAAAATAACTGTGTAAGTAGTAAAACAATATAAATGCAAAAAAAGCGTTTTAAGTTTAGAAATGTTTTGAGTCCCCCCTCTCTTGCCTCACAGTGGTTTGGTCCACTGTCTGCTTTCCCCCTTTACCTCACCGACACACACACACACACACACACTCTCACACTCAAACACACACACGTCCGGTGGAGAGAACAGAGTGCTTCAGTAGTTGTGTGTAAGTAGGCTATTTTATTCACTTTAAACACTGGATGAAGTGATTCTTTCTCTTTAATACAGATGATGCTGGATCCTTAATAAATTAGTCATGACAAAAAATTATGATATCCGATGTATTTTTCTATGAATGGTTATAAGGTTACCTAGCTTAGCTTGTTTAATACTGTAGCTTGTTAGATAGTAAGTCACTCACTACAGCTAACAGGGTGATTAGCCTGAGTGTGAACTGATGTTAGGCTAATATTGTAGATCTACCGATGTGTTGGGTTTTGCTCAATATGATGTTAAGTGTCAGATCAGTGGGCTTGCTGCGGTTTAATAGCTGTCTAAATACGAGACGTCCTCAGTTCCAGACGAAACCTAGAATACTATGTGGAGGACGCAAAATAATTTAATAATTATATAATATGACCGTGAGGTGAACCTATGAACTGAACTCATATTTAATACCTCATATTTATTGCTCTTGAGAAATGTTATGTTTACGGTGATGACGGTGGAGTTTACCCTTGTTGCATTGCAGAAGGCGGATGGTAAAGCCAAGGCAGGTAGCGAATAACCGCTTTGTTGTCTCTGTGGTTGCCTTTGCTGATCTCCATCGCCGCTATCTGAGCCAGACCGACCTTCAGATTCCCGCCGAACGTGTCCTCGTGCAGCGGCTGACAGCACGCCTTCATGTGGCTCTACACGCACACACACACACACACACACGCGCTTTCAGCATTGTACATTCATGCATTCGGCACACACTTTCATCCCAACAGACTCAAGGCTTCTCACTAGCTGATTTCCAGTCCAGAGCCTCATTTACATTATCACTGGAGATGCAGACGGATCATTTACAGTCAAACACTTACATTCTGTCTGTGCGACCCGTGCTCGTGATCAGTGAGCTTCTGAAGAACTCAGCCGATCCAAACAGTTCAAGTCAACAGAGGCAACAGTACATGAGTGTGTGAGCAGCTGTTTTACTGGGTGAGTGTGTGAAGTGAAGCGTACAGCAAACACACATCACTCACACACACACACTCGATGACATCCTGATTCAGTTCATGATGACAGTGAACGTTTGCTCCTGTTCTTATTTCACCAGCTTCACATGAGAAAGCTCAGAAGCAGTTGTTTAATCTGTGACACCCTTTGATTTTCCACACCAATCCAGCTGTTTAAATCAGCTAGTGCAACGCCACCCTTACCCTGCATTTACAGAACAGATTTTCCTGAGAATAAAAACCATGGTGTTATTGATGCTAGCGCCACGCTCTAGCGTTGAAGCAGCTTCCAGCAGATAAGACAGATGTGTGAAGTTTCCATGAAGCTACAAAGACACATGACACACGAGTTCCCACTGCAGGCCTCATGTTTAGATGAGTGTGACGAGTACCTTTAGTTTGGTCAGTGTGTGCATGTCTGCGATGAAGTCCAGCAGCTCGCTCAGATACTGCCGCAAGCACTCCATCGCTGCTGTGGTGCACTGAGGGGACAGAACAGCTGTGACGTCTACAGTCAGCACTAACGAGCAGACACATCAGTACTGCAGCAGACGAGTCTCACCCCGGGCAGAGCGGAGATCATGTGCTTCTGGAAAATGGTGGACTCGGCCAGCCTGGTCCCGATGTCTGTGCACACAAACTGAGACGACAGACGAGACGATATCACCTGAGCAGTCTCATTCATCATCCCTCAACTACACACCAGTCTTTGATTGTTTTTACATTAAATGTGACCAGTCACAGAAGCTGTCTGACATATTAGTAGTACTAGCAATAGAAAACTAGTTATGCATCCACGTGTGTTTGCACCACCTTCCCTTATTGTGCGACGCAGATTCACAGATGCATTACCTGCACCAGCAGCAGCAGGTTCGTATCAGGAATCGATGACTTGAACTTCAGAGCCTGAAGCAACTCCAGAACAACCACACGAGACATGTAGAACTTGTCCCTCTCCTGCATGGAAGAGGAGGAAAGCAGATTATTTCTCCTGTAAGAGCGGTCGCGGTCTGGCTTCCGGTGTCATCCGCTTCCAGCTATTTTCAGCTGTACGAGACCACTCGTTTTGCTGCTTGATATTGTAAGTGTCTTGCCATATTATTTTAGTGTATTATCTTAATTATGAACACACTGATTTGACAAACAGTTTACTGCACTTTGTAATTCTTCTGGTTATGTCCCTAATGAAGCGGAAGTCTTGCCCATAGGTTTACTTCTGCGTTTAAGAAGAAGGCCATTTTCAAAGATGTGCATGTTTGTTACAAGATACAGACACACTCCTGCGTGCTGTAATCTCTGGTTTGACAATCTGACGATATCTAGATCCTCTATCAACAGCCAAACTCCATAAAACATTATCTTGTGTTTAAGTATTTCTGACGGCACGCAAAAACAAACGTGTAATCCGATTCATTCATGCATTTTTTTAAAGTTTTGCTAAAATGTTTTAGTTTGGTAAACCCTCTGCTCTACAAAACACATTATTACATATTAAACACATTAAAACAATGTTTTGTCTTCTATTTTACCAAACAAAGCATTGCTTCACAACATGTAGACATTATTTCTTCAGGAAAAGGATAAAAAGAGTAATATGAATGTTTGAAGTATACTCTTTCCTCCTGATGATGCTTATGAAATGATCATTAATTTAGTGAATATTCTTTCAGCATTTAGCAAACTGCATTAATAAATGTCATTTTTTTAAACAAGAGACTGTAAAATCTTGGCAGCAACATGCAGAGGGCAGAAACCCATGCTAGGTGTTCAGATTCTCTCTGCTGGAATACACACTGATGCACAGAGCTGTTCACCTTGCTGAAGGTTTTGTAGCATAAACCGCAGAGCTCTACGAGATACGAGAGACTGAACACACCGTACTGGAGAACGAAACTCAGGAGTTTGGAGAAGGGCTCCAGCAGACTCTGTCAGAAAGACACCAGACAAGCAGTGAACTTCATCAGCCCCAGCAGAACATTTAAAAACAGCACACTTCTGATATTCTCATTATCCCATTATTCATGTCATAAGATATTTTCATATCATCTGAAGGAAAATTGAATGACCAGCAGAGCCGAAGAAATTAATGAACTTACTCTTGTTGCATTTGTTACGGGAATCTTCAGCAAGCAAATGATTATTCTCAGACTCGAGTCCAGCGGACACTTGAGAAAAGAGAAGAAACAGGAGGAACTCTAAGAGGAGAATACTGAGAGCATTTATTCTCTGATTCCTCTGGCGTTACAGAGCACAGAAAGGCTGAACTGGTACCTTGAGTGGCAGAACAGCAGGTAGTTTGGTTAGAAATGTGTGGAACTGGTTCGAGATGGTTGTCCACAGGTTGCTGGGTGAGTCCATGGGAAGCGTCTCCATGAAGGTGGCGATGTTGTCCAGACAGTGCAGAATAGTGCCTCCTGCTGGCAGAGTCTTCTTATTGTTCAGACCCTGCCACCACACCATCAGCTTTACTACACGCACCGCATGTGTGCTTTATAGTGACCACAGCCACAAACTCACCCTTACAGCTTCTACACATACTATTAGCATAAAGCTAATTTATATAAGTAAACCTTTAGAATTACTAGGGTCAGAATTACCAAGTAAACCTTTATTATATTGCACATATTGTAGTAGTTCAACAAGCTGCTTCTGGAAACGATTCAGGAATAGTTTATGCAACAATTACAATTTCCTTAAAAAGTACTCATCCCCAGGCATGTCAAGATATAGAGGAGTTTGTTTCTTCATGTGAACAGAATTGGAGAAATTTAGCATTGAGATATTTGTAACTTCAAATTGTTACTTCCGGCTAAAATACGAGTCCATAATGCATAACTCTTCCTGCAGTGAAAAAGTGCATCTGCTGTTGTCTCTCACATCAAAATCCAGCCACATATGTGTTTAGAGCTGTTTAAACACTGCTTGATCTGTGCAGATTTCTCTCCTGATTCACACCAGAACACTTTTTCACTGGAGGAAGAGTTATTATGGATTATGGACTCAATGTATTTTAGTTAAAAACGTCTTAATGCTGGATGTGTTTCAGCTTTTGTCTTCTCCAGATGTTAACTGATGGACTGGAGTGCTGTGGATTACTTGTGGATTATTGTGATGTTTTTATCAGCTGTTTGGACTCTCATTCTGACGGCACCCATTCACTGCAGAGCATCCATTGCTGAGACACTGATGCAATGCTGCATTTCTCCAAACCTGATGAAGACACAAACTAATCCTGATCTCGGATGAACTGAGGGTGAGCACATTTACAGCACATGCTCATTTTTAGGTGAACTATTCCTTACAGCAATAATTGTGTAAAACATGACATCCTGTAAGATTTGACATTTAGGGCAGCACAAAAGGTTAAATACTTTAAATAAAGCTTTCCCTGCTTCACTGTCACAAGAGTGTCCTCTGCTGGAAGACACACGTTAGAGCACCGTGACCTGCTTGTTTCAGAGACAGGTGTGTCAGTAGTGCGGCTGATGAACAGACGTACCTCCAGGAGCTGACTGAGCGCTGCCACCGAGCTCAGCTCATTGAAATCAATCAGAGACAGGGCCAGCGTCCTCAGGAAGCTTCCATCTGAAAGAGAACAGAGCCGGTGAAGTGTTTGTGCTGTGTGTATGTGTGCGACTGTGCTCTGAGGTGCTTCTCCAGACCTTTAATGTTGCTCTGGAACAGTTGTGGTAGGATGCCGTTGGGTGCGAGCTGATGGAGAACGCAGCGGAGGAACTGCTTGGCTACACCAGCCACATTCCCAGGAATCAGCACGCTGCACACACGGGAGAATAACGCTCAGACTTACACAACTGAAAGTGTGCATTACACAAGCGTAAACGCAGAACTCACCTTTCAGCTTGACCTGTGAAATTGGAGCTAGAGGCCAACCTGCAGAATAAAAGCAAAGAAGTGAAAGAAAGCCATAGTGATTATACTGCTGTAGTGTGCTGAAGAGAGCTGTACCTGCCCACAGACTGCATGATCTCCAGCAGCAGCGGAGCGGCCAGATCAGGACTCAGATGGATGAACATGGACAGAACCACCACAGCCAGAGCCAGAGTCTCCTCATCATACTCCTCCAGCACAGCCCCGCAGTCACGGCACCTGATCAGTTCACACAGAGCTGTGATCTTCTGCACTTCTTCACGCTGAAACACTGAGGGTCAGACCCACCTGTCGGCCATCGTAGTGGGCTGCTCGTCGCTGAAGTCTTCTGGCGCAGGAACGAACATGCTGACGGTGCTGGGGGCCGATAGCAGACTGGTCTTCACTGGACCTGCAGAGAAAAACACAAAGCATCTTGAGGCACAAACTCAAGTACTGCACGATACAATGGGGAACAATGTGCTTTTCACTACTCCCACAGTGTATATGACTGCAGAAATACTGCAAACACTGATGAAACAACAGATTTTGTGAGAAAATAAATGATTTGTGGTTTGTTTCTATTAAAAATCTTACAAATGTATGAGGTGGCGATGGGGGCCTTTTACTACCCCCCCACACACACACACTCACACACACACTCACTCACTCACACACACACTCACTCACTCACACACACACTCACTCACTCACACACACACTCACTCACTCACACACACACTCACTCACTCACACACACACTCACTCACTCACACACACACTCACTCACTCACACACACACTCACTCACTCACACACACACTCACTCACTCACACACACACTCACTCACTCACACACACACTCACTCACTCACACACACACTCACTCACTCACACACACACTCACTCACTCACACACACACTCACTCACTCACACACACACTCACTCACTCACACACACACTCACTCACTCACACACACACTCACTCACTCACACACACACTCACTCACTCACACACACACTCACTCACTCACACACACACTCACTCACTCACACACACACTCACTCACTCACACACACACTCACTCACTCACACACACACTCACTCACTCACACACACACTCACTCACTCACACACACACTCACTCACTCACACACACACACTCACACACTCACACACACAGACACACACTCACACACAGACACACACAGAGTCAAAGGCATAAAGTATTTACACAAAGAGCTAAAGTAATATGCTCTGAATAATATCTAAGTTAATATAAGTTCAAAATAATCAATCACTTCAGTAAAGTTTGTACTGTTTTTTTTGTTTTGATAAATAAACATTTATTTTTGTTCAACAAATATACTGTCATTAAAATATGTTCATTTTAAAAATACAGAAACTAAATTATTTTAAAAAAGTAAAGATTCTGAAAGCATTGAAGCACATCCCATAATAAATTAATACAGCTTTACAGTAGTAACAATAAATATGGTCTTTTAGTATATGATATGACTAATAAATATGATGGTTTCATTATAAATATGGTGATTATCTCTAAGATGCACATTATATTTACCATCTGAATATAACCATGTCATGTCAATAAATGGAAAAGTCAGTCAGCTATTTATTATCATATTAATTATTGTGCCTTTAGCACAAACAGCATTTTTACCCCAAATACCATACTTTTACATATTCTTCTGTAATTGAAAAACTGCTGATTTGGTTACCTTGAACAAAACTGAAAAACATCTTTGCCTTGAAATATATTCAATAATTGTATAAATTCTAATTGGCTAAACATTAAATATTAGATCAAATTAACGCAGAATCAATTTTGCATTGCTGTCCATGATTTCCACCTGCACGGTCAAACGTGGTTATTAACAAAAGTGCTGAGGTGGATTTATAGCATAAAGTGAAAAGTGCAGCTTTAGCCCCGCTGAGCCCCAGCATCACACCGGAGGGCTGGGTGATGTATGATCAGAGAGCGAACAAAGAGCTCATGAATGCTGAAGACTGACCCGTGTCCCAGGTGTTGATGTTCTGTGGTGCGCTGGACTGATGCTCCAGCTGCCGCTTCATTAACTGACTCATCGTCACTGCACCCAGCGAGCCTCGCTTCACCTGACGATACTGAGCTGAGGACAGAGAAAACACCTCAGCAGGCTCTCAGAGACCAGCACTGTTCACACTAGAGCTCAATGCACAGATGAATATGAGCATTAATGTGTAGGTGATTTACTGGACACTGAGGAGCGATGGCTGGCTTCAGGGACGGTGGCCTCCAGGGCCGGAGCGGAGGCCGATTCTCTGGGCTTCTCCAGGCTCGACAGAGATTTGGCATCTGTACAACAACACAGGCGACTGAACTCAGTGTGTTCACTGCATAACATTAGAACATTTGTTAAAGTTAATGCGTCCTGCATCATTGTTAGGACAGTAATTAGTAGGTTGAATGTGCTTTAATTGTCGTCTACATGACCTACATTAATGTCTTTAAACCATGAAAGTTTGTCTCACTGTTAACCTGCTGAAGGTCTTGCTATTGAAATTAATTTATACTGTAAGCAGTCTGTTTACACCTTAAACATTATGCTAGCTATAAATAACTTTGCAACTACATGTCAACTAAGTAAGATGTTAGGTGTGGATTAAATGTTTTTTACTGCACGATGTATAAATTGTTACCAGAGATTTATTATGAAATACTAACAAATACTAACCAACAAAGGCATAGTGTGAAACACATTGTAAATAAAGTATTCTATCAGTGAAAACACAGGAAGAAGACGCACAAAGCTGAAGGATGCTAATAAAGCAGGCTGACAGACCTGACTCTGCGGCCGGTTCTTTCATTTTGTCTACAGTGTTGAACGAGATGTCCAGATACTCCCTCTGGATGGCGCTGACGGCGATCTTCCTCTCTTTGCGCTGGCGTGGCACGATCTGGATCCTGAATTCAGCTTCATCGCTCTCGTCGTCAGATTTGGGGTCGCTGTCTCTCTCATCCGTCTCGTCGTTGTCCTCGTCTCCCGCTCCCTCCCCGTTTAGCGGATCCAGCGACTCGAGCTCGTCCGCAGGAATCTGGAGCACGACGGACCTGCTGGAGGGGCTCGTTCCGCCGCTATCCTTGAGCTGCGTGCAGGAATCATCCAGGGATGCGTTGGGCATGTGCGAGGTCTTTCTGAAGAGATCCCGTTTCTGTTTGAGGGTCATGGTGGCCTCCTGAGGAGCCGCGGGGGGCTGGAGCGTCTGGCTCTCGGGGCTGACCTGCAGGAGCACTCCGCCGGGGAGCTTGAGCGCCTCAAACAGGTCCTCGTTGCTCTCCACGATGCGCAGAGGAGGCAGCGGCTCGAACACCAGCGAGTCGCTGTCAGAGAGCGAGAGAATGGAGTGCTTCTCGGGGATGGAGGTGCAGTCGGAGGACAGGTCTATGAGATCTGGATCGTCCTTGTCAAGCGCAGGGGCGGCCAGCGGTGAGTCCAGACCGACGGGTTTATCTTCAAACGTCTCCATACAGCTGAGACGCACCTCGGGTATGATGGGCCGGATGTTGTCGTTCTGAGCGGCGGAGACTCGTCGGTCGGTGACGGAGTGGCCGTTAGAGGAGTGTTTCCCGTGGTGCTGAGCTCTGTGCTGCTGTCGGCCGATAGAGGAGGAGGACGAGGGCTCCTGCAGGTCGCAGCGCTCGATGCAGGACTTGCGTCGGTGCTCGTCCAGGTTGAAGAGGATGGAGTCGGTGTTGCTGATGTCCAGAGACTTCTGCTTGTGCATGGCTTGCAGCCTCTTCTTCTTGCTGTTGCTGTCCTCTCGGCCCGAGTACAGCAGCGTGTCCTGCAGCGCGCCGCTCTCCCTGTACTCGGCCAGCTCGATCTCACCTGTGCAGGACACAAGAGCAGGAGATTAGGCGAGGAAAGCTTGGCGAGCGCACGGTAGAGGTGTGCGATATACATCGTCTGTGATAATATCGTAATTGTTGTTTTAACGATGTGCGATTTAACATTATAGAGTATTTTGCAAAAACCATTCAAAACACCCCTACAGAGCGCACGCATACATTACGTGAAGTCTAGACTAGTGCGCGTGTGCATTTATAGTGTGTTCTTTCACTGATTCAGTCTAATAAAATACATTTAGAATGATCACAAAATTCAAGACATGGCGGCAGAAAATGTACATATTTATACCACTTCATATAGGCTAGTTAATCAATTTCACACGAAGAGTGCCGTTTTTTTCTCCAAAAATTACCATAATTACAAATGTGATATTGATTTTTTACAACAGTTCAATAAACAAGAAGTTAATTTAGACTAACGTTTTAGACACCATATTGTCTGTTTTTGCTCTATTTCACCAACAAAAATAACTCCAAACACAGCCACAGCACTGTTTTGTGTCTCTGAGCAACATGACAGTGTTTCGTTCCTGAATGAATCAACTGTTTAAATGATTAGGTTCAGTCGCAATGACTCACTTATTAACAGTCACTTGCTGCCACCTACTGGCGGTTTTAATTTCACATTTAAAGTATCTTTTTATTATTTAAATAATTTCAAATATCAGTATTCAACGTTTTATGTTTAATATATCAAAACATTATTTATGCATTTGTAACTGCAGGTTAAATGCATTCATGCCCTGCACTAAACAGTGTGTAAACACATCTAAACGCCTCTTCAGACGCAGCTTCTGTGTTTTTTCTGCGCTGCAAAGATGAATTTTGTTGATACTGATTTTATTTGTTTGGTAACAGCCCAAAAGTCTTATTCTAATTCACTGATTAAATGTAAGAATTTGACATGAAAGATAACGCAAACTTTTAGAAAAATGGCTTTATAAAGGTAAAAATCAATTTAAACTTATTGAAAAGGATTAATTTCTATCAGTGTGAACTGACCACCACAAGAATATCAAAAACTTAAGAAGTCAGTTTAAGATACCAGCACAATAACACACTCAGCAAAATATCGTCTAATTATCGTCGATGAAATCCCAGAAAGTATGGAGATATTATTTTGTGTCAGTATCGCAGGGCATCCACACGGACACGCACTTCTCTGAGCGTTGAGCTCCACAGGCTGATACTTGACGGACTTGCTGCCTCCGATCCTCTTCAGACGGGCGAAGAAGGTCTGCGACTCCTTACTGCTCGCTCCCGTCGGAGTATCGTGGATGTCCGACTCGTCAAATACGCTGTCCTCCTCTACACAGGGAAACACAGGGCATTAAGCGACAGCACGTCACTAACCGTTCCCGTGATGCCGAGCGCGATCTGTACCTTTCTCCTTCTCGCTGTAGCGGCTGGTGTTGGAGTTGTCGCTGTACAGCGGGCCTGCGGACACGTGCGACCTGCAGCTGTGGTACTGAGCGTTCAGCGTGTTGATGGTGATGTGGATCAGATGGAGCACCACCTCTTTACTCATGTCCATCTCTCTGTATGGATACTGAAACACAGCACGACACAGTGAAGAAGAAGCCAAGATCCATGAATATCTGATTAAGAAGACTAAAGTTACTTGCAACTAGACTGTCTGTGGAACAAAAATGAACCACAACTTTTCTACTGAAGTGCAACACTGAACCAGTGTTTTTAGATGCTTTTAGAGGAATAAGATTCATGTTCTTTGTGCTATTCTTTTCACAAGAGAGATCACTGTTTGCTTTCAAGTAGAAGAGAAACTACTTTAGTAATAATAAATAGAAATCCACTGAAGAAAATTCCTGCTCCGATGATAGATTTATCTCTCTTCCAATAACTATTACATTGAACTCTAATGTGTGGTTTATTTACACTTGATGTGTAGTCAGTGGCATAACTAGGATTGAACAGTGCAAAAACACTTGAAAACATGAAAACATAACACTGTGATTTAGTTTTCATAGCTTTGACCTGGACATCTTTTCACTAATACAATCCCTAAATGAATTTCTTAAAGCTGCAGTCCGTAACTTTTGACGCACTAGCGGTTATCAAACAGAACTGTGTGCGTCTTGCGTGAGAACATTGCAGCCGGAGCTACTTCTCTCTGTTTATGTCTCTGATGAATCCCGCAGGTACTGGGCTACTCCGCAGAACCAGTCTGAAACAGTCCGAATATACACACTTATTATAGGTGTACCGTAGTGATTCAGGATAAGCCAAAAACATGGTTTGGACAATGGATTCATGGTGTATTTACTTATTATATAAATTCTGTAAATTTTTAACACAAAAAAAGTTATGGACTGCAGCTTTAAAATAAAAGTGGTCAGTCTGTTTATTTATTCTGAAAATTCCCATTCGGTTTACAAAGCAGCATGTGGGATTTTGACAGGTTGAGTTTCAGTTGTTTTCCTTTTTTCTGTTTTTGTTCATTGTTATTACAGAAAAGGGGAATTTGCTAATGCTTCTATTGCACTTGCACATTTCACATTCCCAATAAATATATCTATAAAAAAAAAGCTATATTTGGGATAAACGAATTACTACTAACCCAAATATTAAGCCCATAACTTTGTGGGCCAGAGTTTTGCATGGCCAAGCACTACTCTCATTTCCTACAGCAAGTGTGCAGAACAAGGTTCATATATTGTTTGAAATGAGTCAGTTTGATTTCTTAGTATGTTTTAGGCCTATAATAATAATGCACATAACTCTGTAACTCAAGAGTGTTTGGAATGTAAAGACATCCCACAGATAGAGAGATATATCCAGAGACATCTCAGCATCCTGGCCACAGTTCGGATGAACACCTTGTAGAGGATGACGAGCAGGGCCTTGAGCCACATCTGTCTAGTGTGAGGTCTGAGGGCCCAGAGCGAGCAGCGCGGCGGCTCCTGGAAGTTAGGCCTCAGCTGCGGACACGTGCAGTACTTCAGCACCTGCACCACCAGCGGCAGCAGCTGTTTGCCCAGACCGATGTTATAGTCCATCACCTGAGGAGACAAAGCAATCCGTCAGGAACACGTCACGCTCCTCACAAAGGCTGTGTCTGAAATCGCCCCCTATACCCTTAAATAGGGCACAGCCATTTTCAGTGGTGTCCGAAACCTTAGTGGACATTATCGAGTGCACTCATTCAATCCCACAATGCACAGCAATAACGAGTGTACAACCAATGTACACTCAACGGCTAGAGAATACCCACAATGCACTGTAAGAGTCGCGTGCCGAATGAATTCCCGCATCTCACCAGAAGATGGGGCCCGCAGCTGAATCATCCATCTGTCCATTTTACAAAGTGCTCTTCCACGGCGTACAGTGCAATACAGGTATAAATTCATTGTAAATAGATTTTTTTGTTGTATAATTAGGGTTTATACATAATCTCCATGACAGAGTTCAAGATAAATCCTATAATTAAACAGCAAGCACAAACTATGCAAGAGCCCTCAGTGTCTGCATTCACTCGCTCGTTTTCCTTCACTCCCTCAAGTGAGCTGTATTAGTGACCTAACGTAGGGAATAGTGAATGCAGAGAGCGGGACTCACCCGAGCGATTCCTGCGATGAAGGCGTTGAAGCAGGTGGAGGAGCGCATTTTCTGAGGGGTGATCATGAAGCATCCCATCTGCTGATCGTATCCCAGCAGGACGTAGAGATGCCGCTTGACCGTGTTGAAGGCTTTGGCGCTGCCGATGTCTGCCTCTGCGCTGCTTTTGTCTTTGGCCATGAACTTCATGAGCACCATGATGAGCTGATGGACGGTCTGGTGGTCTATGCCTGCGTCCTCCGGCAGCAGATCCTTAATGACGGAGTCGTCCTCTGGAGGAGAGCTCTCTCCTGCACGGTAACAAGGTGTGGCGCTGTTAGTCTCCTCGACAGATGCTCTACAATGGTTTGTTAGAGGGGCCTATTATGCTTTTTCATATTTATGCAGTTCATATTTCAGAAGGAGGGGCTTCACTGAAACAGGAACTAAACACAGCGTTCGAGACAGACTGGGAAGAGAGGTGCTGCAATCATGTAAAATATGTAAAAAATCATGCGTTTTTGGAACAATCAAGCATGAAAACCTTTCCTAGCACACCCCAACATCAAGACTCTGTGAAAGCGCACAATAGAAGCTGATGTTTGGGTGGCCACACGTGGCTCTGAGGTGGAGTGATGATTCTGAACACAACTAAAGTACTGATGAATGTAAGTAAGTCGTGAGTGACTGTCGACGCTGTGCTGCTATGCTTGACGAGGTTAGTGTGCTTCACCTGTCAGGACTTTCTCGAACATGTTTCCCAGTATGGGTGCCGACTGCTCTTGTCTTATGAGTCTGAGAGCTGAATCCAGAAAAAAGAGAAACAGAAAGTGAAGGACATCTTTGGTCAATTCAGAGACAAATATTAGCAGGACTCTCTGAGGTGTGAGACATGTGATGGAAAAGCAGCAGGGCTACAGAAGTGCAGGTCACTCACGCAGTTTGTTACACAGTGTCTCCGGGAGGGAGAAAGTGCGCTTGGACCCGGACGAACCCTTGACGCTTTCTCGTAGCGAGCGGACGCTCTTCTGACGGTTGCGGGCGAAGCGAGCACGTCTGATCTTCCACATGGCCGCATCGCTCAGGTTGGCCACATTAGTCCTCACCGCTGTGATCGCTTACAGAGCAAATCAAGACATGATCAACTTGGTGTATAATCAGGGTTTCTGCAGGCTTTATGAAGGTACATTTAAGACTTTAACACCTTTTCAAGACCAAGTGAAGACAACGTAAGAATAAATTGAAGGGAACACAAGTCAATATGTCCTCTAAATGTAAATATCCAGAACAACACAATGAGTTTTATTAGCATTAATAGTTTGAAAATACATCGTCTAACAGATCTCCATGACTTTACTTTAATAGCTCTGCTGCAAAACACTGGAATATAGAAATAACTGTTACTGTATCTTCTGATCACACTGCAACAAAAGTGCTGCTCTTCCTCAGTATTTCTGTCTTTTTCCAGTGAAAATGTCTAAAGATTCTTAAATCAAGATACATTTGCTTCAGGTGCAAAATGACATAAGAAGTCTTGTTTTATAAGAACATCAAAATGAGGTGAACTTATGATTAAAATATGATAAAAAAGATATCTGCCAATGGGCTTAGAAATATCAACTTAATTCAAAGGTAATTCAAGTTTTCATAATTAATACCTAATTGACAGATATTTGTTTTTGTTACAAGCATACATTTAATTATGTTCAGTTTGTCAGTAAGCAAGACTTCATATGTTCATTTTGCATCTCAAGCAAATGTATCTTGATTTAAGGATATTTAGATATTTGTGCTGTACTTTTTTCAGTTACACTTGGGTGACTTTATTAATTTATGACTTTCTGCACTGAACTAAGACCTTTTCAAGGCCTTAATATGCGTAAGGGTGAATGAATCCTTGCAGAGACCCACTTCATACTCCACACACACTCTATACAGCGCTGGCCAAAAGCATCAGAACACTAGCATTCTCAGCAGCTAAAGTATGGTTTGAAGTCAGTTATTTCTCTCTTTTGCTGTAGTGTGTCAGTAAGAAACATCAGTTTACATTTCCAAACATTCATTTAGCCATTAATTGTAATAATGCAGTGAGATATATGTTTGTGCTGCACACAGAGATCTGATCTGATCATCATCCGTCTGTCTGGAGTCACATGAAGAAACAGAACAAACTGAGACAGACTCAATCCAGAAGAACTGTGTCTCCAAGACAAGAAACCTGCTGCGAAGCTCCTGAGAAACTCTGCTCAAGTGCACCGAGGACAAAAGCTGCTTTAAACACAGAGGATGCTCGCACCAAATGTTGGTTTCATTTAGTTACTAGAAGTTAATTGATAAAGAAAATGTATTCATGACAGTAAACTGGAAGTCCAGGCACAGACACAGGCCCTGGTGGAGGACACACAAACACACGTTAGTCCCGGTCCCTTCATGACGTGACGGGGACACTGGTGCGATCAGGTCTCTGTCACCTGCAGCGCGGGCCGTTTGATGGAGTCCAGCAGCAGGCGCGCTCTGGTGGCCACGGCGGGGTTCACGTCCTCGATGCTGGCCAAGAAGCAGCAGAACGCGTGAGCCAGAGAATACTTCAGCACGTGGCTCTTAGTGACCGAGCCCATGTCCAGAAAGCGGCACAGGACAGCCACGCGCTCCACTGAAAGAGACAGCCATTACTTCATACCGCTCTGCCAGAGCTAACAGAAATAACATCATCTAGAATCAACAATCACTGACGGTGTCATCAACTACTGTTATGATCATCGAAATACAGAAAAAGGGTGTGCTACATTAAAAGGAACTCACCAATGAAAAACAAGGATCTGCAAGGCATTCAAGTGGTTGGAAATAAAGAGCCTTTAATAAATAAGGGCTAAATCATTACAAATGTTCTTGGCCAATATGTTTTGGCTTTAAACAGCTTTCCTCCGGGTACCAATCACTTATCCACAGAGACTCATGTGCCGTATATAAAAATGACCACATTGATGGGTGTAAGTATCTATCATGAAGGAACCGGATCAGTCAGCTGGATGATAGGAGTGGGAACAGAGCGAAAGGTATTAGACAGATTCTACACCATTTCTATAATTGTCCTGTTTGTGCCTTTCTTTCTTTTCTTAATTATTCTCACATATTCTATGGCACTCTATTTGTGTGTGAATTGATTGTAGTCACTCTCACTTGTTAAAGGCTTTTTATGTTCATCCACCCAAGTGTCTTGCAATTCCTTGTTTTTCATTGAATGTTGTGATGAATTGGCCGTCATGGCACTAGTGTGCTGTGGACGGGTGAGTGTGGTTTTACTGCATTAATATCTGGTTATTATTGTGTTGCTGGCAGGTGTTCAAGAGTCCTGTATCCTCGCGTCTCTGTGATCGTCAGGTCTGTGGACATTGCATCAAATCACTAACCCTGAATATAATCTCTGGGAGAAGTTTGCAGATTTCTCATGAGTTGATGTTGATAACAGCTCATGTGATGATGTGTCCGATCGGATCACCTTGTCTCCTAAATGTTGAAATGAGTAAGAGCAGTGACTGATGTAGCAAACAGCACTAACTCGTCGTATGGTCACACTGTGAGCAGTAAATGATGAACCCGTCACACAACACGTCAGTAACAGCCTTTCAATCCTCTTTATCTGCGTAGGTCGTGTCTGTGTGAAAGCGCACAGAGGATGTCTGACTCTAGCTCGAGGTCACAGCTTCTCTCGCTCAATCACCATAAGAGCTCCAGATAATCCCACAGCGTTTTAGCAAATGAACAGAAAGGTGCAGACGAGAGTGCGGTCAGACCTGCTTCGAAGCGAATCTTCCAGTCCTGACTGTTGAAGCTGCTGTCCACCAGCCTCCAGAAGATATCTGCGGCGTGGGACAGGGCGAGCGCATGCAGGAGCTGCGGCACAGCCAGAGACGCCAGCTGACAGAACTCTGACCTCAGCATGGACCACAGGCTGGACACAAACAACACCAGCCACCTGATCATGAGATGTGCTGTTCACACAGAAACATTCCTGACTCTGAGCTCAACTGTACGTCACGGAGAGACATGTGCCAGTATTCAGTAATGCGATATATCACGATAATGAATATGCACGATACTGTTATCGTGGGCACTTCAAAATACAGAGAATAATTATTTATTACAAATTATTCAGAATTTTGAATGCATTTTTAAAATACTTTTCCCATCAACTGGTCACAATGCACATTTTATTTACAATTTATTTTCAAACTTTTTCACATTTTAATCTGGACTACAACAGGCCCTAGATATTGTTTGAAAGTGTTTTGATTCGTTATTGTTCGGTCACACTTTACATTAGGGCTTCATTAGTTGACATTAGTTAATTCATTAGTTAACATAAAAACTCTTCTGAACATTCATTAATCTCAGGTAATTCCAATATTTAACAATACGTTGTTTAAATGGAAAGTTGCAGCTGTGTTATTTAATGAGCTAACATGAACTAAGACTTGTATTTTTTAACAAAGATTAATAACTTCTGTAGCAAATGTAGCTATTGCTCATAGAGAATGTTAATGCATTAACTAAGGTTAACTAATGAGGTCTGATTGTAAAGTGATACCTATAATTCTTTTGCAACAACACTTTTTTGCAACTAAATTTCAATATCATGATAATACCGTTACCGTGATAAAAGCATTAGCAATGAATCTCAACATGGTACCTGGGAATGAGCATCTTCTCCTGTATGTAGGCCAGGAACTGAGGCTGATCTTTCCTGGCGTGATACAGGCATTCTCCGTGCAAACACAGGATCTTCAGACAGCTGAGCATGTTGAAGAGGATGTCTGGCTCCTCAAACTTACTCATCTCCTACAAGAAACATCGCAGCAGACTCATGAGAAACATGAACGCCGCACAAGCCTGACTGAACAGAGTGAGATGTTTACCTGCAGAACGGTGTACAGAAGCTTGAGAGAAACAGGAAGCTGTAGGTACGAGAACTTCCTGTCTGCACTATTCTTTAACGCTGGGGAACAGAACACATTTGTGATCAGAAACAGAAAACGTAATGCACTAATGCATGATACATAAACAATACATAAACAGTGATTGCTATTGTAAACGGAGCTGGTGTGGACTGTAACTGGGCTGAAACGCTGCACATACGCGGGATCTCAGGAGAGGGATTGTGACTGCTGGGGTTTTCTGACGGAGCGTCTGCTTCATCCGCTCCATTCTCTGATTTGAGACTGAATTCAGTTTGAGGGAAAACCAAACTCTCCTCCAGACACTCGGATGGTTCCTGTCAAACACACACGACACGGTGAAAAACCTCCTCATCTTTATCATTCACATCTGTGTGTGTGGGAAAATTATAATATATTCATGCTAAATGTATTAAAACTATATTAGATTCAGGAATGTGATGTGATGAAGTGTAAAAAAGCAGAAGGTTTGCGTGAGGTTTGGCAGGCTCAGTGCAACAGTCTGGTCCTAACCGTCTGATGCTTATTTCTGTGTGTGTGTGTGTGTGAGTGTGTGAGTGTGTGTGTGTGTGTGTTTGAGTATGTGTGTGTGTGTGTATGTGTGTGTGTGTGTAATGGAAAAATTACATTACATTTGTGTTAAATGTATTAAAACTGTATTCCAGTTATATGAATACGTGTAAAAAAGCAGAAGGTTTGCGTGAGGTTTGTAGGCTCAGTGCCACAGTCTGATGCTTATTTCACACTGAACCAGAATCAGTTTCACTGCTTAGTAGGATGTTATCTGACTGGCTGGTTTTACACAACGTCCAGGAGAAAGAGCAGATGGGTGTTTTAGTCATTCGTCACTGTAAGAGAACAAACATGTTCAGCTCGAAGGGCAAATGACATAGGGAACAAGGCAATGTTATTATGAAATATGGACTCGTATTTTAACTGAAATGAACGGTTTGAAGTTAAAACGTCTTAATGCTGGATTTGTCTCAGCTTTTGTCTTCTCCAGATGTTAACTGATGGACTGGAGTGGTGTGGATTACTTGTGGATTATTGTGATGTTTTTATCAGCTGTTTGGACTCTCATTCTGACGGCACCCATTCACTGCAGAGCATCCATTGCTGAGACACTGATGCAATGCTACATTTCTACAAACCTGATGAAGATACAAACTCATCTATATCTCAGATTGCCTGAGGGTGAGCACATTTTCAGCAGATTTGATTTTTAGGGTGAATGACTCCTTTATGCCAAGTTCACACGGCACGACTTTAGCCCTGAAAACAGGTTTTGCGAAATCGGCGACAAATGGCCGAAAAAAAAAATTTGCCATGCTAAATATCTGGATCTGTTGGCGGTTGAGAATCCTGCTGAGTGAACTGAGTTCTGACTGAAACATACACCGGCGATGACCTCCAGCCAATGAGAGAGCGAGAGACAGCGCAGCCGGAAGATCGGGGATTTATGCAATTAGCCATGTACAAACAACATGGCAATATCAGTACATTTTTGCATTAGAATATACAGAACAGGTACATGAAGATATAAAAATAAAATTAAGCATAAAGGTGGGCTAGGGTATTTTCCTGTAAATAATATTCTTCTATAAAGGACAAAAGATTTATTGCGTTTTTCTTTTTCATCACTTTGAGAACTTTTGTAGGCTATAAGAAATATACTCATTATAAAATGCACAAAACTTAGATTTGTGTATATAAAATCTTCCCAGCAGATATACTGTATGTTGTTAAGGAAGTCATCTTTGTTAATTATTGTGTGTTCGGGGAGGACTTACAGACCATAATATCAGCCTGATCTTGCATTATTTCCTCATGACTTCTCGTGTGCGTTTGGCTGTAGTTTGCGGACCAGACAGAGTTGTCTGTGATTCTTCCTACAGTAAAGTCATGCAGTGTGTAAGCTCCTGTCCTGATCCATCCAGCAGCAGCTGAATGCTACCCCAGATAGTCCTGCAGTGTGAACTCGGCATTCGTTAGGTTGTGGGCTCATATGATGAGAATGAAATAAGTACTGTATTTGTCAACATTTTGAGTCTGTCATAGCATTTAAAGCAGTGGTCTCAAACTCAGTTCCTGGAGGGCCACAGCTCTGCAGAGTTTAGCTCCTGATCCTGAAGACCTTGATTAGCTGGATCAGGTGTGTTTGATTAGGGTTGGAGCTGTGGCCCTCCAGGAATTGAGTTTGAGACCAATGATTTAAATAAATTTTTCTACATTAGTCCGATATATTTGTCTCAGATAAGCCCAGCGCTGAGCAGCACATACAGGATGAACAAAATGAAGCATAAAATCCCTTTCCGTGTCAGTCAAGCTGCTGCTGGTTATGACGGTCTGGCTACATGAGACGTGGAAGAGCTTATAGTACCATTATCTCAGTATACAGACGAGTCTCACCACCAGCCGCGTCTCCTCGCGCGGCGTCAGTCTCTGCAGCAGATCACAGGCCAGCTGGTAGCACAGAATGCTGGACTGACACAGACTGCACTCCAGAGGCTTCTCGTCCTTCTGACAGGTGTGCGAGCCGCCCCACGGAGCCTGCAGCACGCTGTTGATGATGCCCACCACATCCCGGCCCAGACTGCTCTCCAGCCCCAGCGTCAGCGCCTCGTCCTGCAGCTCCATCTGCACCAGAACACCGGTCACATATCTCCTGAAGACTGTGCTCTCATCTCTGTGTGTGTGTGAATGACTTCACCTGTTTAAGCACCAGGTCAAACATGAGGATGAAGCAGCCCAGGTTCATGTCGTCATCATCGCAGTCCAGGTCCAGGGCGCAGTTTCCGGCAGCGTGGCCGAGGTTCTTGAAGGGGCTGCAGTGCAGGGGGCTGCGGAACGGACTGGGAAACGGACTCAGGTTATTGTGCTGCCCTCTCCTGCCGGGGTCTGACACCACACTCACCTGCGGCGGAAACACATCTGCGCTCGGTGTACAGCATCACAAACAAATATGACCCGTCGCAGAAAACTGTTTCCTTTTTAGACATCTGGCAGATATCTCTCCTCATGCCTCAGTACTTCAGTAGGCCACATGTAATTGTCAGATTTCTGTCGTAACAACCATGTTTAACTGCATCCCATGTTCTTAACCCTCAGTCGTTTGGACCAGGAGAGGATTTTCTTTCCCCCAAGAATGCTGGTTAATGTTATTGCAATAGACTAAAACGTGCTACTTTGCTCACACACCTAGTATAACAACTTCCCAAAAAATGTTGATCATTTTTGTACTTTTTGTGTTTTTTTACCCTGCCTTGCTACACATGTGGCGTTTTAAATAAAATAATACCAGCAACAAAACTGCTTATAAATCTGTTGTCAAGCTATATTAATACCAAATACTGGATTCAATCTTTTGGTACCTTGTTTTCTTTTAATTACCACAGATTTTGTATTTCTTTTTGGAATTGAACGTTTTTTTTTTGGCCTTACTGATCTGAGATTGTGTTTTTGAGTGAACATTGCCAAAATTATACACAAATAATGCTTTTTCAAACCCTGAGGAGCATGAGATCAGATCAATGAGGCCAAAAACAAGTACAAAACCTGTGCTGATGGAGAGAAAACAAGTTGACAAAAAGACTGAATGCAAAATGAGATGATAGTATAGCATAAGGAGAGATTTAGAGCGTTATTGAGAAGGGAACAGCAGGTGAGGAGCAGGCTGTGAGTGCTGTGTTACCCTGCGGACTCCTGCGCTTCCTGACAGGTCTGCGGCTCCAGCTCTTCTCTGATTGGCCAGTTCCTTCAGTGAGTTCACACCATCAGAGAACATGCTGATGAGCAGCTGCAGAGGAACCACGATGTCCAGCTCTGACAGAACCTGTTCACACACGCGACAGACAGATGACAGACCAACACAGCCTCAGATGTTGTTAAACCTGTCGTACAGTAGCTGTGTGGAGTCCAAATGTCTCCACAAGGACAATAATACCTGAAATCAGCTACAGTCCTTGCAAGAAAAACACATTACAGTTTTTTTTCAACTGCTCACACACATTTTTAAAACTTTGCCTCTTTTTTTCTAAACTTTACACACAAATCCAAGAATTGCACACACAAAATGCAAAATGCCTCAGATCTCTTGCACAATAAAGCACTGCATTCAAAATATCACAAACACATCTGAAAAGCTAACATTTGTCTTACGTTGCAAACACCTTTGCCATAATATTATATTTCTGGATATATCATATACACAGTTATTCAAAACCTAAAGCTGTTCTTTCATGAGCTCCTACATTTCTGTTCACGATTGAAAGTAACTGACAGAGAGATGCTGATAAATTCACAGTAAACACGAAAGCAAGATTGAAAGCAAACTTCTTTTTACTGTAAGCATTTGTGGTTGTGAATAGAGTATTACACAGTACGAAAGAAAAGAAACACATCAAGCATGTGTAGTTGTGTAGGTGTTCAGTGAAGCACATGTGAGGAGTTAGTGATGAATTAGTGTGCCATTCTGATTGGTTGTGTTTGAAAAAGGAAATCAAGATACTTCCTTTTTGTGTGTTGCATAGAGAATTGTGTGTTGTGTTTTGCAAAAAGTATTTTATGAAATTGAAAACGGAGTCAAAGGCTGAGAATTAGTGTATGGTTTTGCAGATTTGGTGTGTGCTTCTGCTGTTTGAGTGTCAGCTTTCAGAAACTGTGTGACAAGTAAAGATTTAGTGTGTAAGCGTGTTGAAAAAAACTGTAATGCACATACTAAATAATGCTTAATTAATGAGCACTGTTTATTCATATCACACAATTTGAATTTGTGTGAGCTGTGTGTGTGTGTGCATGTGTGTGTGTGTGTGTGTGTG
>NW_015639513.1:24479-44979 GCF_001515625.1 Sinocyclocheilus rhinocerous | reverse complement strand
GTGTGTGTGTGTGTGTGTGTGTGTGTGTGTGTGTGTGAGTGTGAGTGTGTGTCTGTGTGTGTGAGTGTGTGAGTGTGTGTGTGTCTGTGTCTGTGTGTGAGTGTGTGTGTGCTCACATGAAGCCACAGCAGCGCTTGCTCCTGCACTGATGCTGGATATCCACTGAATCTACAGCTGATGAATCCAAACATCTCCTCCATGGAAAAGGGCAGCGGACACAACTCAATGTCAAACATCTTACTGCAGAGAGAAACAAAACAACGACTTCAGTCAGATAATAAATCTGTGCCTCCTCAAAAACAACCCTCTCATCTCAGAAGATCAGTGAAACAGCTGTTCACAAAAGAAAAAGAAACTGTGTGTGTGTGTGACAGGTGAGCAAACACATATGAAGCTCTTCACTGAGCAGATGGAGACCCACCGTCTTCAGCCACTTGGTGACGAACTGAGGCTTGAGCTTCTCCACCAGGCTGCCCACCTCGTCGTCCATCATGTAGGCGGTGGAGTGGAACCACTGGAACACCATGCTGACCAGCCGCGCCAGACTCTCTGTCGGTGTGTTCTCGCTCGGCGTGCACAGACTCACCTGATCGAGTGTGTGCTCGTTAGTATACTCGTTTACAGAGACAGCGTCAGTCATGGAAAAGCTGCTACTACAGGCGGGCCATACACCAGTTAAATCAACAGTTTGCCCAAAAATGAGCTGAGAATGTGCTCACCCTCAGGCCAAGATTAGGATGAGTTCGTTTCTTCATCAGATTTGGAGAAATTTACCATTACATCACTTGCTCTCCAATGGATCCTCTGCAGTGGATCTTGGATGGCCTGAGTCTGAGTGTGAAGACATTTTCAGCAAGTTTTCATTTTTGGATAAACTATTCATTTAAAACACATACTGGCAGTAATTTGCTAACAGATCTACATTTTTCAACACATTTAAATCATATATTTTTTTTAATTTTTGTCTTTATCTGAGTTATTAATATGAGTTTTCAGTCTGAAAAGAATGTGATGAGATTAAAAAATGGTAAAAAAAAAAACACGACACAAAAACATGAATTACTAGCTTGAATCCTTCACAGAATGAACTCACTGAAAAAAATCATGTCAAAATCGTAATTGCGCAATGTGCAAAATGCAAGATTTAATGTTAAATATTTTCCAAAGTTTAGTATTCAGGGTCTGGCCTCAGTCACACACACCTTTGTGCTATTCCTGTTATACAGTATTTTAGAGTAAACAGTAGGGATCCAACAATACAGTTAGCCCATGGTTCAATAAATACCTCGGTTTTTAACCATGGTTTTCGGTTTGGTTCTGATGGCTTGGCACATCAGAAGTATTTTTTTTTTGTGTGATTTGCAATTTAAAACGCTATTAAAAAAAACTCCAGCACACTTTAATAAAACTCCAGTATACTTCTGTACACTGTAGAAAAACATGGATTATTATGTCTACTTCAAATTTCTTTTGAGAGAAGTATTATTTTTATGGATTGGCCATTACTGTATTTAGTGCTATAAACACATATAATGTGTGTTTCATTCATACTGGATGAACTCACGCAGAAAATCCACATTTGCATCACAGAAGTAATAGAATTAATGACGCTCCAGGAAATCCCTTTTATGGGCAATCATTGTGACTGAATAAAAGATAGAAACGCTTTGAATGATGAAACATTAAGGTCGGGCATACACTGTGCGATTTCCGTGCGATTTCATCAAGGTACCAACTCACACTGTACTAGCAGATCGCATGTGATGTAAAGTCAAAGCTCAAGATTTACATGCTCACACTGTACGTGTGAAATACTCGAAATGCGCAGACGATGACACTGTATATGGACCATAGCCAGAGATATCTAAAAAAAAAAAAGCATCAGGTGATATCGAGAGGATTTGTCATTTCCAATTAATGTATTAAATTATTACCATTGCTATTATAATTATTATTATGGTACTTTTATTATTACATTTATAGGTCTACTACAATTAATTTGCCCCGCAATAATTTCATAGCTCATTACCGCACAACTGTCGCGCGGATAATAAATGATTAAATTAGCTTACTCCTCATTGATAATGATTTAAAACATTTAGATATACTACACAATGAATAGGCCTATAATAAAATTCTGTCTAAAGTAGCCTATGTCCGAACACTGTAATAATCAGTCATCAAAATAAGGCCTTTATTAGCCTACAGTAATAAAGTTCTATTTTCGCACAGGCGCAGTGAGGGAAAAAGCACTGAGTTCAGGGCAGTCGATTCGTAGCTCTGCTTCAACTGTGCGATTCCCCCACGAGGGGCGACATGTCAGAAATTCATCCGACCGTCCGACTGCCTGTCAGGAGAGACTTATCGCTTCTCGTTTCCCCCTGTACACTGCACGAACACTGCACGACCAACGACGCACGACAAAGCTGAAATTCAGCCCGAATTCGTCAGAAGTCAGAATTCGGCTCAAAATCGGATGAAAATTGCACTGTGTAGGCCTGGCTTAAGACAATAAACACTTGACTGCGACAATGTATTGTTTATCTGTGTTCTTAAAACCACCTCGGGTATTTTCATAATAATTAAACATTTATAATCCACTGCTAACTGACACAGCCTATATATATTTTAGCACAGTAAAAAATATATATTTCTGCATCATTCTGTGATAAGAAGCACATCAGATCACAAAAGGAGGCTATTTCTAGCATTCGTCTGATGTTGTGGAGTGTCAGAGTTTGTGTTGTGACAGAGCCCTGGACTCCTGTGTTGTCTTGTCCTTGTGTGAGCGTGCGGTCTCTCATCTGCGTGCCCTGTTCCCTGGTTTCATATTGGAGCGTGGTGTTCGGATCCTGGCACTTATGTCTTGTTCAGTTTCGGTTTGGTGTCGGGGTTCGGACACTCGCGCTCCATGTTCTGTTTTGCTGAGGGAGCATGCAGTCTCGAGATCACTCTTCTGTCCGCATGCGTTTTGTTTTGTTTTGTTTAGCACATGGTTCGTGTTCGGCCGTGTGCTTTCTCGTTGTCTTATTTTGTTGCATGCAATTCCTGTTTTTATCGGCTGCGTGCTTTCATGTTGTCATGTTTTGTGTGAACCCGCCGCTTATGAGTATTCTCTTTGGCTGCTTGTTCTTATCTTGTTTTGTTCAAGCACATGGCTTGTTTTGCTGGTCATGTGCATGTGTTTTTGTTTTGTATGAGCATATGGCTTTTTCTTGTTTGTGTCCATGTGCCATGTGCTCTCATGTCTATTGTCTAACCCTGCCCACCTTGTTACCTGTTCATTAGTTCATTTGCCCCACCTGTTGTCCCTCGTTACCCTCCTCATTTGCTCCCCATTTATTCTCCTTGCGTTTGCAGTCCTGTGCCAGTTTGTTGTTGAATGTTTCCCGTCTTGTTCTTGCCTGCTTCCAGCCTGTTCTTGTCCTGCCAGCGAGTCAAGTTGCCCGTCTGTTTCCCCTATGGTGTAGTTTTTGTTTGTTTTCATTTGATTATTAATAAAAAGCCCAACTCTTCCTGCAATTGAGTCCTCGCCTCATCCCTACACCCCAACCCTGACAGAGGAGTATGTTATAATGTTCTCTTTTGTTGGACAACAGGTTCAGAAATGCTTCTTGTTACAAATCATTACAAGGGAAGATGTGTGGCATGTGTTGCTTTTTCAAATGCTCCTTATAAACGTTAGGAGTTTCCTCATCTCAACGCGTAAACTCAGGGACACACACAAAGAGAGCCGGTTTGGAGAGAAATAAAACGCACAGAAATTATTTAAATGCAAAACCAAAAAAATGCTCTGATTGGTCAAATTCATCTTTTGCTGTTGTTTGTTTAGAGTACTGCACGTGGACAGAGGCGTCACCAGGTTTTTGCGTAGTTTAGAGTGACAAATCGTACCAGCGTACTTTGAGATCAAAATGCGTAACTGCAACGTACAATGCGGGTACAGGTTGGCAGGTCTGTAAAGACCATTGTTTTTTCAGCACTTTAAACACTTTTGATAAAAATCATGATGAATATTGTATAACATATTGAATAACTGCAATATTGCTGCTTATGTAACACGTCGTCTGACCATAACGGTCACAGTGGTCACACATACGCTTCTCACCAGGAACCAGATGCCGAACTGACTGAGCAGTCTCTGGTCGTGCTGGTCGTCCTCTTTGTTGTCAAACTCCATGTTGTCCAGGGAATGATGGGATGAAGACAGACCCATCTGACGGCGGCGGTTCAGCTCAAACTCCCGCAGCTCCGCGTGGATCTCAGCCTCTTTCAGCAGACTGCGGCGGGCGACAGTGACATTACATCACACTGATTAATGCTTGTTTCATATTAACATATGCTTTTCAAACTGAGCCATGCTCTGAAAAAGAGTGAATCAGCATTTTAGAATGATTTCTGAAGGATCTTGTGACACTGAAGACTGGAGTATCCCATAAAGCTTTTTTTACACAGCAGGTTATGTTGCAAGGTCACATCCAGAGGGGGTCGGAGAGGATGTGTGGCCTGTCCTTGCCTGAGGCCACCTGTGGGCCACTCTCGGGAAGTAGGAAGCCGTGGTTCTTCCCAGGCCTCTGCTCTAGCCATCAAAGTTTGGAGCTGAATTTCAAATTATATAGGTAGGGCACTGCTGTAAAAATGAAAATTAGCCCGTGTTTTACACACCCTCAAAGCATCCTAGCTGTATGACACTTTCTTCTTTCAGACGAATCCAATCGGAGTTATATTAAAATTGTCCTGGCACTTCTAAGCGCTATCATTGCAGTGGGTGGGTGTTTCTCTTTAACAGTCCAAAACACGTTAAATAAAGTGCGCGCATCCATAATAAAATGGGCCTCACACAGCTCCGGGGCATGAATAAAGGCCTCCTGTAGTGATTTCATGCGGTTTTGTAAGAAAAACATCCACATTTCAAAGATAATAAACACTTTTCTCTCACTTCTGCTGCTCGTGAGTTTGTTTACAGGAGCAAAGGAAGCAAAGGAAAACCAGTCTCCTCTTGGCTTATATTGAAATCCTCCGACATTTTTCTTTACAAATCCTCGGTTTGTACTTCTAATTCATGACTGGCATTTTGTTTTGTTCTCTCTCCGTGTTCGTCACTAATCACGCTGGAAACAGGAAAGAGGAAATTGTATTAACAAGATTAAGGCTGGGACATTGTGCTCTAAATAAAACATAAAAAATGCTAGAGAAACATCAGACGGGTCTGTGTGAGGAGTGTCAGGAAGAGGAATCAGTGGAGCATGTAATTCTACACTGTAGGAGATACCAGAGGCAGAGAGAGATAATGGAAAATAATCTGAAGGAGGTAGGGGTGCAGAAACTTACTTTAAAAACAACCCTAGGTATGAGTGATAGAGCACAGGTGAGAGAACTATTAGTTGTTTTAAGGGAACTGGGCTTTATTATAGGATATGATGGTAAGGAAGGAAGGGTAATTATTGTTTTTTTTGGAAGGTTGTTTTTTTCCCCCTCTTCCCCCTCTATCACTAATTTAAAGTAGAAATAGATTGTGAACTTACTTACTGATCCACACTCCGGAACAGAAGAGGGCGGTAATGCACCAATAAGATGGATGCCAACCGCCGTTAAAAAAAGAAGAAGAAGTCAATAATCACGCAATGCCGACGTCCTACGTCATCCGCCGGAACTGCTTCTGCGTATGACAGATCGTGGAAGTGATAGAAAAGTGTTTATTATGTTTGAAATATGGATATTTGTCTTACAAAAACGAATGGATTCGCTACAGGAGGCCTTTATTCATGCCCCGGAGCTGTGTGAGGCACATTTTATTATGGATGCGTGCACTTTATTTAACTTGTTTTGGACTGTTAAAGAGAAACACCCACCCACTGCAATGATAGCGCTTAGAAGTGCCAGGACAATTTTTAATATAACTCTGATTGGATTCGTCTGAAAGAAGAAAGTCATATACACCTAGGATGGCTTGAGAGTGAGTAAATAACAGGCTAATTTTCATTTTTGGGTGAACTAACCATTTAAATAATTCTTTGCAATATTACTGTTTTTACTGTATTTCTGTTCAGATAAATGCAGCTTTAGTGAGAATAAAAGACAATTAAAAATCTTTATTCCAAACTTTTGGCTGCCAGTGTATTAGCATTTTATATCTAATGTGCCTTATTCACATTCAAGTAAACTAAAAACTGTTTGCCAAGAGTATTTTTACTGCAGTCTTTAGACCTGGTGGTTTTCTCTTTATGAAGGGAGCAGGTACTGAGTGTGTTTGTCCGCACCTGATCACCGCCTCCACGGTGCACACCAGCTCCTCCGCGCCGCACTCGCGTGTGTTGATGGGCGGAGGAGACGTCTGGTACAGATGCGTCTCCGCTGACGCCCCCACCTCGCTGCTGTGGTGGTTGACATGACAACGCTTGCAGTAGCGCACAGGCCGGTTGCCGTGGCGACCGCAGCATCCCGCTGAGAAGCAGGTGACGACAGCGCGCCTGACGTGAGAGCTGCAGTTCTGTGACGGAGAGAGACACAAACACCTGTAATGTGAGTGGGACGGAGCGTTTGCTCCCTGTACATTTTTTAGCACTCACTTCAGAAACTCAGTAACAATGGCAGAGTGGACATTTTAATCTGATGGGCTGCAGAGGAAAGAGCGGAGCAGGCGACAGAAACCAGCTCTAGTTCACAGATGAGCTGATAATGGATGTACTAAAAATGATGACATGGACACACGTGACCAAACACACACACACACAACACAAGCATATTCCCTCACACCAGGCTTACCTTCTTCTGACATATAGCAGAAATCTCAGCTGTTAGGATGAAATCATGAGGGGTATTGTTATACTACAAGACATGAATAAGATAACATGTTAGCTTTACTATGAACTAACAATGAACTGCCTTTTACAGCATTTATTCAACTGGGGTAATGTTATTTTCTATATATACTAAATCATTCTAGCATCTCAAGCATAAATTTACATTTATGAACAAATATGAAACAACAATAATTTATTTATATTATAGCATTAATCTAGATTAATAAATGCTGTAAAAAGTCGTTGATTGATAGTTCATGATACCTAATGCACTAACTAATCATATCAAATTAAAGCTTATTGTGAAGGATGACAGAATGATCATTTCTGTGTGAACTATTCCTTTAAGTAAATACATGAGTGTGTGTAGTTTTAGTTCTAAAATGAGGAAGTGTCACTGACCTTGTGGTAAAAGCACATCAACGAGCCACTCAGCATGATCGCTGTGAAAGAAACACAATACAATTGTGGGCTTTCCTCATAAAATGCAATTACGAGATTATAAATGGATTTTATTAACAGGTTGTCATGACCCCTTTAAGATGAGATTGGCAGTTGAAGGCTGAGTAGATGATTCTGGATATTCACTGCAGTAATGCAGCAGACACACAATGAACTGCATACTGAAATAATGCAGCTTACCCAGCGATCCTCTGGCTGCACTCCTCACAGATGTGTAACGGTGGAGGTTTGTCACCCAGCGCGACCGAGAGCGTTGGATCAATACACATCTGAAAGCAGGACGGAGCCACAGTCACAATCACACAACCACTGGACCCTCAAACACTCTAAATGTGTCTTATTGCTAATAATGGACAATGTATTAAACTACAAATACAACAAGAGCTGTTTTTAAGGGTATTTTGCATAACTATTTAATTTAGTCAATCTTTTCTCTTTTTCTCAGTTTTAGTGTTGTGTAAATGAAATATTGCTTGAGTCAAGTGACCAATGACCATAAGTATCACAGTATTATTATAGGCATCTCAGGGCAAACCATCATTTCGGGTTTCATAATAATCACAATAATTATTTTAACTCTCTGACAGCTTACCAGATCTGACATTAAACGGTTGGTTTTTAACATCTAAAATAAACACCATATAGTGCATGCACTGGTCTCAGTATCTCAGTGTTTGACTAGAGCGGTAACAAGGTCATCCGTTCCTCATGAGCTCCTGGTAATTGAGTTACAGCATGTCTCTTCCTGCTCTGTTTCTATGTTTTATTACACAGAGCAAATATTTGCAGGGATAAAAACAATGAATCAGTACCTGGGGAATAATTTTTAAATGATTCTGGGCATTTGCATGTTTTTATTTTGAAGTTCTTGTCTCAATCACAAAATCCTTGCAGTGCACTGAAATGTTTGCTCCCTAAAAAAATCCCACAATCCAACAAAATCCACAACATTTTTGACTAGACTACAAAGCAAATAAAAATACAAAACCTACATTAAAGAATCTCAGAGGTAAATAGTTACAGTACCTTCACCGCTGGCTTATTAATAGAGTTCTGACACTCGAGGTGTTGGCAGTGAATGGGGTTCCAGGCTGGGATATAAAGAACAAAACAGACAAATAATGTGTACATTTCAGGAGAAGGTCTGTCTCAAGCCACTGAGCAGTGATTTCCAGTCTGTAAGCATATCGTTATTTTTAACAGTTCTTTTCTGTGAATCTTTCAACCAGTTCACAAAATCAGACTGAATCAGATTGGACAGTTGCATCTCCAGTCAAAACTGTCAGTCAATCAGTGAACCTCTCTTGAACGCGTCCGACAATTTGTCTGCTTCTACAATCATTTGTAGAAAAGAGCTCCTTCCTCGCACCCTCAGGGGATCAGTGTCCAATCTCCGACCACCACCAGTGCTCAAAGTATGATCTCCAGCAAAATGTTACATGCTTTCTGCAAATGTTTCAGAACACCAAACATTTAACATCCCCCCAGCAAAACAAACTGTCAAAACTAGTGTCCCTTTCAGAGAAGTTGGTAGCATGGCAACTACTGCCAAATATCTCTCCTTGGGTCATAAGGACTGTAGAAAGAGGATAAAGGATACACTTTGCATATCATGCTCCGCATTGCAGCAGCATGGTCTCCACTACCGTGAAACCAGAGCAGATGCATTTGTTGACACAAGTTGCAAACTCTGCTGGACAAACGGGCCATAGAACATGTTCCCCTCCCAGTCAGAGAGTCGGGCTATTACAGTCTGTACTTTTTGGTTCCCAAGAAAGATGGGTGGTTGCATCCAATTTTAGATTGTCATTTGAACCTCTTTTTCAGAACATACAAGTTCAAAATGCTAACAATCAAAATGATTGTATCTCAAATCCAGTCCAGGGATTGGTTCGTGACAATCGATCTCAAGGACATATACTTTGATATAGAAATTTTGCCAGAACACAGGAAGTTGCTGAAGTTCACTTTTGGGGGCGAAGGTTACCAGTATCAAGCTTTTCCGTTTGAGCTAGCCTTATCACCTCGCATATAAATGAAATATATGGAGGCAGCACTGGCTCCTTTGCAACTACAAGGCATCCGTATTTTAAATTACATAGACGACTGGCTGATTTTGACGACTGTCTCAGTCTCAAGAGCTTGCACTTCGACACTGGGATGTCATCTTCGCTTATCTCAAGTCTCTGGGGTTGAGGCTCAATGCCAAGTAAAACATTCTCTCTCCTGCCCAGAAGACAACGTATTTAAGGGTCATAAGGAATTTGATCACAATCCGGGCAAAGCTGTCTCCTGCACATGTTGAATCCATTCTAAACACACTGAAATACACCAGGCTAGGTCAGGAAAGGTTACTTTTCTAGGTCTCATGGCAGCTGCATCCACGGTGATAAATTTGGGCCTTGTGCATATGAGATCGTTTCAGTTGTGGCTCAGAGCCACAGGATTTCATCCAGGGCCAATCCCCAGGGGCAGATAAGGGTTACACTCTACACACTTTGTACCCTTTCTATGTGGTTCAGACCCCGGTTTCATACCTTGGGTCCCACTCTAGGTGCGTGTTGTCGTTGCAAGACATTAATGACAGACGCTTCTTGCACTGGCTGGTGTGCAGTCTTAGATGACCATTCAGCCAAAAGGATCTGGAGATGTCTTGATTTGCAAACCAGTTGCTTGGAAATGATGGCTGTATATCTGACCCTGAAATAATTCCTCCAGCAGTTAAAGGGCTACCATTTCCTAGTGCAGGCGGACAATACTGCAGTAGTCTACTGCGTTTGTGCCACCTGAACAGGTTAACGCAGCAGGTTCTGTTTCGGGCTCAAGACAAATTCCTGTCCCTCAGGGCGATTTACATTCCAGGGAATATCAATGTGGAAGCAGACTTGCTATCCAGACAGGCTGTGGCACACAGGGAATAGAAACTCCACCCCGAAGTAGTCAAACAAATTTGGGAAAAGTTTAAGAAGCAGAGGTGGACCTCTTTGCCTTGCAGGAGACAGCACAATGTCCCCTCTACTTCTCTCTAACTCCTCCAGATCCCTTGGATCTGGGTGCGATGGCCCATATGTACCCAGACTGTGTCTTCGCCCTGTCCCTGGGAGTCCAGGCCAAGGTCAGTCAACAAGGGTCTTGCCTCTTGGTCGACCAGAATTTGGTTCTCAAAAATAATATCCCTCCTTGATGGCAGTGGGCGATTCTGATCAGGAGAGACCTTTTATCTCAGGCACAGGGGACAATATTTCATCCCTGGCCCGAGCATTGAAACCAACTAAGAGATTCTGTTCTTTTAGCTGGTGCAATGGAAACTATTCTAAGTGCTAAGGCTCCCTTCACTAGAAGAAGTTATGCCTTCAAATGGTGTGTTTTTGAAAGATCCACTGTGCAGACCCAGTCCACTCCCAAGTTGTTTCAGTGCTGGAATTCCTGCAAGACTGTCTGCAGGTGCATGTCCTGCTACTTTCAGAGCCTTTGTGGCTGCCATTTCTGCTTGCCATGATCTGATTGATGGGGACCCTGTAGGAAATCACCCTCTAGTCACTCACTTCATTTGTGAAGCATTTGTGAAGTGGTTGAGGCCACCCGGCAGAGTGATAGTTCCTTTGTGGGACTTGTGGTGTAGTGCTTGAAGATCTGGTTGGGACTTTTGAACAACTAGAGTCAGCGACTGTCAAGCTTCTGACTGTAAAGATGGTTTTTCTCATGGCAATTACTTCTCTAAAGAGAATTGGGTATTTTCGCCATCCTGCTTAGATTTTGCCCCTGGACTATTTTGCACCCACTCTCTGATTATCTTCCTGAAGTTCCATTCTCGACCATGCATCCAGTCATTCTTGAAGCCTTCTGTCCTCTGCTATTCATTACACTAGATCAGGAAAGACTTCACTTACTGTGTCCAGTCCATGCCCTTCAGATTTATGTCCACTGCACCAGCCAGTGGCTTAGGTCAGAGCATCTTTTCATATGCTATGGGAGCCGCAACTGGGCAGTGGATGCCACTAGGCAAACAATGTCATACTGGGTTAAAGATGCTATTGCCCTAGCTTTTGAGGCGCATGGTCAATCTTCACCTCCAGGAGTAAGGGCCCATTCTACTAAGGGGAGTTGCACACTCCAAGACTTTGGCAAGAGGTGCCCCCTTGCAGCAAGTATGTGATGCAGCAGTCTGGTCCTCCCCGCACACGTTCATCAGGTTCTATAGTTTAGATGTTCATGCTACTCCGGGCTCGCATGTACTTGAGTCAACATCCCAAGGACATGTCTGTGACCTCTCCAATGTTTGTGTGCACACACTACAGTACACAACCTCGAGGGGTTCAGATACTTTCCAGTGTGCCAGAGTTGGTATTCTCATTCCCATTAGTGTTATGAAATGTAGCATCAAGTGTAACTTTTGATAGGGAACATCTCAGGTTACTTGACTGTAACCCTGTTCCCTGAAAAAGTGGGAACAAAATGCTGTACCTAATTGCCACACTGTGGGCATGTCTAGTCGTCTCTTCAGACAAAGGTCTAACCTGAAGGTGCTTCCCCTTTTTCAGGGAACAAGATTAAAGACAAGTAACTCGAGATGTTCCTAATCTATTTGTAAAATAGTAACACCTAATTTAGACCTAGTTAATACTAGCCTGTCACACATTTACTGAATGAAACATTGATGACAATAAAAAACCCAAATTAATATAACCGAAAGCATAATTCACAGTACATGTACGTGCCTACATATAACTTTATCCAAATGTGTTTGAGCATGTAAACCACAATGCTGAGATGTCAGAAATACGTGCTGATGTTATTGCTTTGACCTTGTTCATCGAAACCAACCATTTGAAAGCAGTGGTTTTGAGAAATTAATCAAACATCTCACCTGTGTACTGCAGGCCTCTGTACTCACTGATGGCACCGGGAGGCTTCAGGTTGGGCCAGTAATGGAAGAGCATTTGAACAGCTGGAGGTTTGACTTGGGACGGGCCATAGGATATGACGTACAGAAGATCCTTTAAAAACGTAGTGATCAGTGTAAGTGAGAAGTGCTTTTGGAAAAATCTCCAAAAAGACATGAAGACCTGAAGCATACCTTCCACACCTCCTGCTTGTATTTCATGAGACACTCCAAAAGCTGACAGTGGTACACTGAAGACAACCAGAGAAACAGTTAGAGCCCATAATCCACACTGTACTGAAAAAGCTACACTATGCTAGAGTCTTCTGCAAATAACAATCAGTGACTGACTATAGAAGTAACTTTCTTGCAGCCTGATAAATGTGTATGTACCTGGATTTGAAGTGTACTGCATGGCGATCATCAGCATGGAGGAGGCAGACATATTGACATATGCTGGAATGCCACCCTCTCTTCGAGTCGAACCCACTGCAACACATAAATCATTTTCTTGCTTCATAGTGCACGATTGTCACATAATGTTGCATTTATTAGTGCTTGCTGATAATCAAATCAGCAGTGTGCTCTACTGGAAGCACAAAGTGGTTGCTGGAATACTTTGAGAGGTTACTTTGAAGAAACATCTCTCATAGTCACATAAATAAAGTTAGTATACTCACAAATGGCCATGGGCAGGAAGGATGTGCTCAGGTACTCTATGATGTCTTTGTGCAGGAAGGGAGGGAAGGTGGCTAAAGTGGAGATCGTGGTGTAGGGTAAAGTGCTGAGAATATCATCACTAAGGAAAGGCAGAAGGCATGTTGTGGTGTAAAATATGGCCTGTCCCAGATCTGAAAGACAAGCAGATGAACGAATGAGCACCATGTCCTCTATAGATTCATGCAGCTTTACCAACACATCTCTGAACAGTACAATGACATTTAAAGCTTTGCGTTTTCTTCAGAATGCGTCCAAGTGCTGCATAATGAAATAATAGCATACTATATGTTACTGTACGTTGATAACGTTGTTATCCAGTCAAAGCTCTTTATGGTGAATGACACGAAAGCAAAGTTTATTTAGCTGCCAGCAGATAGGAGAAATAAAGCTGGCTGACAGCTGTCAGGAAATGAGCATGTTTTATTGAAAACGGCCACTAGACGGAATGAGCGATTCCTGCCGATATCTCAAAATTGTCAAATATTGGCCAAGCAGCAGCAATATTCTCTATTTTAAATTCTTTTCATTTCATGAGAAACACACAGAGGATCTCAAAGAGATCAGAGTTCACCAAAAAATAGTCATTCTGTCAGTATTTATTCTCCTCATGTGCTTCCAAACCAGAAGGACTTTCCTTCTTCTGCAGAAGATAAAAGAAGTTATTTGAAGAATATTAGTAACCAGTTGACTTCAACTGACTTTTCTGAGACATTTCTTAGAATATCTTTTTTTATGTTCCACAGCTGAAAAACAACATGAAGGTGAGTAAACGATGACAGAATGATTTTTGGGTGAACGTCAGGCACCAACGGCAAGTGCGCCATACTGGAACTGATTCATAGAAGACTGAGCGAATTTGTTTGGCTGGAAATCAACGTCCATCTAGCAGTAATTCTTATTTCGAGTGACATATTTTACAATCAGTGTAATTTTCTCTCTCCTCTGATACACTCAGAAATGTGTCTCTGGGAGTGAGGCGGCGCAGGACTCACCATGCTGACCAGCCCCGTACTTCGCCAGAGGAATGAGCTTTGAGGCGCACGCGCCGCGCCCTCCGAGCGGCCAATCCCCGGAGGACGGGCGGCACGGGCCGATCAGGAGGCCAAAGAGCCACATGGGCAATATTGAGCAATGGAGGGGCTGTCAGAGATGAGAGCAATCTCGAAATCATTAGTTTTGAGGACGATACAGAGATGACACTTCAGAAACATGCTTCAGCCAGTAATAAACATGTATGTGAGGTTAGACTCAAAGCTCCCTGGTCACAACACATGTTTATTGCACCGTCAAAAAGAATGTCTGTATGTAAATACATTATGATACTGCCTCAGTATCATTTAGGGGAAGAGAAATAATGGTTCGACAGGCATATGGATTTCAGTTCTAACAGAAATGTCACTAGTCTACGGCTGGGGAAAACTGTAATGGAAAAGGAATACACTGGTTTCGAAAGCAATGTCTCATGTTCGTGGAGGGATGTGGAGGGTGTTTGTGTCTGCTGTCCCCTGTCAACTTCTACCTCAGCAGTAATTTGGTCTGTGATGGTCTTGGAGGGAGAGGAGAACGTAGTTGGATGTGCGTTACATACAACAGGATGGTGTAGTATTTCTCACACTGTCTCTTATCAAAGCTACACATGTCAGCCCTGTTTGGCTGGGAATGAGAGGTGGTTCAGCTGCAGAATGCTACATGAACAGCGTTCTCGACAAGAAAAACTCTACATTTCTAACTAAACTAAACCCACTATGGAAATCCAGTATTTCATATCACTGGCAGTACATTATCATTATCAGTACAATATCATTATCAACTCTTAATGACAAAAGGACCCTTTAACGCACAAACACTGATACAGTAAACATAAACATAACAGGAATAACAAATGCACACAACTACATACTGCTCTCAAGACGCTAAAATTTCTTCTTCAAGAGCTCTTACACATAACATGAACTCATGAGTCTAACTATAAGTCAACTGTATTTCATAAAGCTACTGACATTTAAAAGACAAACATTAAAGACAAACAAAAACAATATTCAAATCAGGACTTCCCTGAATTTATTCAAAATGTGTACTTTTGGTATGCATGATGTTACTGCATATATCTGATTATAATACAGAGCTCTATTGTCTCGGTGGCTGTTGAAATTCTCAGATTTAGATAGATGATATATTTATCTGCTTTGTAATAATGAAACTAGGCCTGCCTATCATTAGAATGTAACATTAGCAGTGTTTCACCTATTTCCAGTGTAGTGCACTTACCTGAGCAGGGTCTGGGAAAAGTATTTCAGAGTGTTTGCAATGTCTGTTCCCGATGGCACTGGGTAAATATTGTGAAGCACACGGTTGTGATACTCTTGCAAGTATCGAATCTTAGAGCCAACTAAACAAATAAAGAGCAAAGTGACATAATTAACATTTCATAATATTCAACAATCCACTGCTGCTGCTGCTTTGTGTTGTTTGATGAAGAAATCAGTAAATGAACATCTCTCTGAAACGGACATCTGTATTTTCACAGCATTACAGCTGAAACTAGACACGTTTTCTAACTTGCTCTCATTTCGAGTGAGTTTTCCACATCAGACAGTTTGGATTGTCAGATGGACAAATGAACGCAGTGACCGAACCGCTGGAGCTCAGATGTGTCACAGAACAGCGTCTGTGTTTGGACGGCCGGATCACGATGACTCCTGGAACACACTTCTCTTATTTCTCATGCTGGGTAATGATGTGTTGCGTCTATTTTAACTCTCATCATGTTGTTTTCTGTCTTACAATGAGAAAATAAAATAACATCAGACATTTTTGAGGAAGAGAGAAGTGATCTAACTCAGAGCTGTCAGCAGCAGACTTCACCACTTCATAAAGGAAAATTATGGATCTGGAGTAGCATATGAATAAATGAAAAAACAACAACAACATGTTTGTTTCATGATTGTGGCAACAGTTGAATCAATGAACCAATTCATTGAAACAAATAGCTCAAAAGAATCATTCTGTTAAAAATCTGTGTGAATGTCTGCATGTCTGTTTCCTATATAATGAGAGTGAACAGAGACTGGGTCTGTCAAGCTCCCAAATGACATTAAACGGTCATAAAAGTGTCATAACCTGGACAACGGTTATCACACTTATGACAGTTTAATGTCATAACCGTAGTCCATATTGACTATATATTCTGAGTCTTCTGAATTCATGTGAAGAACAAGCTCAAATGTAAGTTAAGTTTACTATGATGAAGACAGGTTTAGAAGACAGATTTTCACAACTAAAGTGTGAGTTAAAGGCAACAGAATGTTTTTGATTATTAGTGATTTCAAATGCTTAAAAAAGGTCAAAATTCTGCATAAAGAAAAATAGCTTTCCTTAAGTAATGAACACAGAGAAATTAAATTATGGACTATTGTAAAGAAATACAAAATGTTTTAAGTATTTTGTTAGCTTTGTTTATTGTATGTAATTCATTAGATTATGCAGTTATAAATTATGCTTTTGTTATTACGAGTTACCATAATGAGTCCATAACATAATCACAACCTATTACAGTATGCAAAAAAGTTACATTATATGTGCTCACAATTTTATTTATATTATGAACATTTCTTTTTACCATTTGACCTTTTATATTATGTGCAGTTTTTACAGTGCGTTGCTGCAGGATCTTGTAATCTTATGACAGACTGTTTTCACAGTCTCCCATAGGGCCAGACCTACATAAACCTGTATAAACCCTCAGTGACTGCTAAGATTATAGACTAAATGCTCATCTACATTTTAGCATGATATACAATCAGTTATAAAGTCTTATTTTTGAGACTAGGCCTACATTAGATCAGTGTTATTGACCACAGATATTGTGGTGTTCAACACGCAGCACACCCAGCTAACAATTTTTGGTTCCCAGAAAGTTCCCAGAACATTCTTTTTTTGATCCATAAACAAAAACATCATGTTCTCTTCAGTTAAGCATGTCAAATCCCTCCAAAATCATATTTACTCTCATAACTATATTAATTTTAAGTAATCATTCGATAAATAGATCAATAAACGAGCGAGTCAGTCAGCCAGTAAAACGAAATGACCGTTAATCTTTAAATTCCGTGAGTGTGTGGCTCTCTGTAGAAGACCAGTGAAAGTCACCAACAATTCGTAGCAGTGAATGAAGAGGTATCATATCGATCACAAGTGCAGTATGGAGTACCTCAAGGCTCAGTACTAGGGCCGTTACTTTTCACGCTTTACGTTCCCCTTGGGAGATATCATCAGGAAACACGGTGTTAGCTTTCACTGTTATGCTGATGATACTCAGCTCTATATTTCTTCGCGGCCCGGCGAAACATACCAATTTGAAAAAACAGTTTGAATGGAATGCATAGTGGATATAAAAAACTGGATGACGAGTAATTTCTTACTGCTAAATTCTGAAAAAACAGAGGTGTTAATTATCGAACCTAAAACCTCCGCATATAATAACCTAGAACACTCCCTAAGACTTGATGGCTGTTCCTTGCCGCTGTCGCCTCTGGCTTGCTTAGTTGGGGACACTTAATGTCCAGCGATATCGTCGACTTGATTGCACAGATACTATTTAAACTGAACTGAGCTGGATGATGACATCACTGAATTAATGATGAACTGCATTTAACTGAAGATTGAGTGTTTACTATTGTCCTTCTGCATTATTGACACTATTTTCCTATTTAATACTGTAAAGCTGCTTTGATCTGTATTGTTAAAAGCACTATATAAATAAAGGTGACTTGACTTGACTTGAAAGCATGTGCTGGAGAAGCGTGTGCAGATCAGAGGCGGGCAGTAAATGAAGATGAAACAAGTCCACAAAGTTATGATTTCTGTCATCACTCTATGCTTAACCCTGCCTTAATATTATAATTTAAAACGTTTTTTGATTTATCTAATTTCTGTATTTTGATAAATGCTGCATTAAACGAATTATAGGTCATTCATTACACAAAAAAACTACAACGTTTTAATTGGAAAGATATTTTTACTGTGTTATAAAAAAAAAACATTAGGGAACATTCTTTATAAGCTATTTTTAGGTTATTTAATAATAACCACCATGCAACGTTCTGGGAACGTTATTTTATGGTTACAAAAGAAATAACCTAAAAAGGACGTTCCCTTAACGTTAGTATTTGTTTCCCAAAAACTAACCAAACGGGATCCGAAAACTAAGGTTAGGGGAACGTTCTGTGTTTGCTGGGCATCGTGTCCAGTCAGGATCAGGTGTTTTGAGCTCAGCATCCAGTTATAGACTACAAGCCTGTGTTTGAATAGCAGTAAGAATGATCAGGCAAAGTATCAGAGTTATTTTATAATATGCTATAATTTACATGAAAGCGTATTTTTGAGGTGGACAGTCTGTTGGTCAATAAAACAGACGGTAGAAAGCAAATGGCGCCCTCTACCAAAAAGCACAGACAACACTGGTCATCTACACCATCACAGACATCATCAACCATTACCTGATTTATCAAAATAATACTGCACTCCTGTAGGATTAGATGAACAAATTCATGCAGTTCATCAGCGTTTAAACAACAACTCGAGCTTGTGTTTTACTGCAGGGGTGACTTGACTATTCGACCTTGAAAAAATACATCACATCTTCTGTCTTCAGCAACACATTATCTAAATCTAAAATCTTACCGTCGGCTGTTATCGTGAAGCTCTAACATTTTAACATCTCCGTATTGTACAGTATGTATCTCTTTACACACATATGTGTATCTTCACCTCGCCGCTCCCATCGAGCACACACAGCTTCATTCACATATTCTATTATATTCCATATATTCCATAAATCACACAGCAGCAAGCGTCGTCATACTTACATTGCTCTGCCTTCGTAGACATGTTAGAAAGTCTCCAGGATTTATAGATCAAATGAGAAATTGTGAGTGGTTCGAGCAGCAGAGCTGATGATCAGGTGCAAGCCCTGCAGACTGACGCGGAGCTCAGCAGAGCATCACACTAACCCTGCACTACAGCATCTACACTGAGCTGCTGACAGCGTGTGGCTTCAGATCTAAAAACGCTTTGTTGCAGAACTCTCATGCACACAGAATGGAGTATTCCGCGTCGAGCTCCGGAGCAAATGCTGATCGAGTCATGAAATAAATATTGATTAAATATCGACTTCATCTTCAACACGTGCTAGAACACCAGATCAGATCGGCCTTTATACGTGTTCTGTAAAATAATCGTTTCTCTGTTTTAATTTTCTTCAACAGTTGATTTTAAAATAAACAGATGAAGAAGAGGTTTCTTTATACTGTATATAAAACTGAGTATACTATATATAAGAAATCAATTAAATCTGTATGTGTGTGTGAAAAATATTCAGATGTAACCCCCTTTGTAATCGTTAACATTTTCCTCTCAGTAACTGTGACTGATTACAATTACATTTTTTTTTGTAAATAAATTATGTAATTTATAGCATGTAGATTTTGAATGATAATAAAGGAAGTTCAGCAAATGTAGTAGCAGTGTTTTATAATGAATCAGTTTCATCAAATCCTAAATGAACTGTCTCCACCTTCTGGCGTGTCGATGTAACTGCAGAAAGAGTGACTAAAATCCCCAGCACTAACACAGTATGGAACAAACACAAGCACTGAAACATCCCAGTGCTGTTGAGCTGTTACATCAGCACTGCTAACCTGATCAAATCAAACACGGAGAAGTGCTTCATCAGCTGGACAGACAGCGAGTTACAAGCCCTACTGAGAATTAACGGAGGAAGACTAGAGATTCTGAGGCAAAGCACTTAATTTAAAAGCAATAATAATGAAATAATTAAAAGGTCTGCACACTAGCATCAGTGTTTTTGCTCTGAGACTTTATTAAAGTGGATCCAGCCAAAGGATGTACAGTCCCATAATAATCTGTGTGATGTTGATGGGTTCAGTTCAACCGCCTCTTCTTTCTTGTTTGCAATTCCTCCCAAAACTCATGGAAAGCCTCAGGAGTGACGTCCTATAAACAAATTACATCCATTAGAATCGAGTTCACTTCTTATTTTTCTCAGTGACTGACATAGAAGCTGTTCTCATCTTCACCTTTCTCTGGTTTGCAGATTGTTGAAGAAACTCACGCAGCTCGTGTTTCAAGTCATTGTACTCTAGACACAAGAAAACAAGTCCACATTTCATTTTAAAAGCAAAGGCGCTTCTATAACAAATCCTCTTTAAAATAAAGACACACACACACTCTGACACACTTACACACTCACTCACACACACACACACAGACACACACTTACACACACACAGACACACAGACACACACTTACACTCACGCTCACGTCTGGTCAGCTATCCTTGTGGGGACTCTCCATAGGCGTAATGGTTTTTCTACTGTACAGACCGTATATTCTATTGTCCTACACCAACCCTACCCCTAAACCTACCCCTCACAGGAAACTTTCTGCATTTTTAGATTTTCAATACACTCCATTCTGTGTGATTTATTAGCTTGTTTACCCGTGGGGACCTCAATTTAGGTCCCCACCGTGACACGAGTCCCCATGAGTCTGTGTGTAGTCAGGTTTAAGTCCCCACCAGAATAGAAAAACAGGTACACACACACACACACA
>NW_015639513.1:23607-23763 GCF_001515625.1 Sinocyclocheilus rhinocerous | reverse complement strand
CACACACACACACACACTCACACAGACAGACAGACACACACACACGCAGACACACACACAGACAGACAGACAGACACACACTCACAGACAGACAGACACACACACACACTCACACAGACAGACAGACAGACAGACATACACACACACACACACAGA
>NW_015639513.1:0-23089 GCF_001515625.1 Sinocyclocheilus rhinocerous | reverse complement strand
CACACACACACACACTCACTCACACTCACACAGACAGACAGACACACACTCACTCACACACACACAGACAGACAGACAGACACACACGCACACTGATCCGTCACACATCAGCAAACAATCAAACAAACAAACACACGACACAGCACAGCTTAGAATTTACGGTGTTAAAATATAAAACTAAAGCATCGTGTGAACCCGATCAAAAAGCAGCTCTCCCAAGCGCGATTCGCCGCAACACGTCACTTCCGGTTCGCGAGTCTAGAAATGATGGCGGGAATTGTGTTGGTGTAACATTGTTTCATTTGAAAACCACCTGTGCGTTTCTGCAGTTGGGTTAGTTGCCCAAACCAGCTGAAATTATTAAAAGCTGTAAAAAAAATTATCGCTTTTTTATTATTACTATCATTATGCATCAATGTTTCATTACACATCATTACCAAAGAACTGTGGTGTTATTTTGAATCGCAACAGATTTTTCTTCAAATGGATTGTTGTATTTCTTAAAATGCTCGCTTACAATATATTCCTGTTAGTTGTGTTTGTTCCGCACGTGCTGTATCCCCGCCTCTGCGTTGCCAGGGTAACGTGATGCGTGCTGACGTCAGCAAAGGGTTAGCGCTCGTCGAGCAGTCGGCATCATTTCTCGGTAACGTTTGTCGGTTTATTAGCGGTGCAGATGGAGGTGACAGTCACGATGGACCCGCTGTTTCTGGCCTGGAGCAGCTACAGGAGGCGGAGGTTCCAGAGATGCGCCGATATTTGCTCAAAGCTCCTGTCAGGAAGCCCGTATGACCAGGTTAGTGAGCAGTTAGCGATTAGCTGAGAGAGATTAGCGCTCATAAGCGCATTATAACGGTATGACTGGATTCAGTGTACTACATTTCCTGCGGTCAGATTCTGAACTCCAAAAGTTTCCTGACATTTAACGATCTGATGATGTTCATTAAACCTGTTAGAGTACATACAGGCATGTTTTATTGATTATGTGCTACTACACATCAATGTCTGATCTGAAGTGTTCACACTCTTCCCATTACTGTGTTTGCCAAGGAGCCTGGTACTTGTCATGTTTCTGAGGTAATTGTTTGTAAAATTTTCATGAAGCTCATCAACTGCTCCGTATTATAATAATATAATAATTATGTTCCCAATATTTCCTCTATGTTACTCACAGTATTCCCTGTACTGCATTCCCCGTATTATTTGTCCAGTATTCCCTCTGTTAGCTTTGCTCAACCTTTTCCTTCAGTGAACTCCTGCTGTCCCTTTAACTGTAACACACTGGATGATCTGAAGAGCTGTGATCACCAGCCTCCTCTGAAGCTGAAGCTGATGTGGTCTGATGGGTTTTAGGCGGCGTGGAGCTTGAAGACGAGAGCTCTGACGGAGATGGTGTACATCGATGAGGTGGAGGTGGATCAGGAAGGCATCGCTGATATGATGTTGGACGAGAGCTCCATCGCCCAGGTTGCACGTGAGTATTAATTGTCCCAGCAAAATAATTTACATTTCAGCCCATCAAGTCAAGATTATTTGTATATAGTGCAGCTCAGATGTTCCAGGTCTGTAGTGAACAGCTTCACAGGAACTGTGCTTTAATGTCTATAAGCCCCAGACATCTGTCAGAGATGTATGTTTCTCCATTTCTTCTGCACATGTTTTGGTTTCGTCAGGTCCAGGAACGTCACTGAGGCTTCCAGGAACGAGTCAGGGAGCAGCGCCCACTCCAGCGGTCAGGTGCGGCCTCATCTGCTTTCTCAGACTGCTTAAACTACAACGCCTGAAGCCTGAAGCTGTAGATTACTAGCAGTACTGTTGTAGTAATTAGAGTACGGGAGTGCTTTGGCTCTGCTTTTCTAAGTAGGGCTGCACGATTTTGGAAAAAACTCTCATTCCGATATTTTGTTTTTCTGCAATATATATTGCGATATGAAAAAAATAAATAACTAGATGACTTGAAATAGAAAAAATAATCAATGATTAGGGTGATTTTATAGGTGAGTAAATCAGCATAGAAAATAAACAAATTACAAGCATAGATAAATATAACAGAACAAAGATACAAATGAAGCAGTGCTTTATATTTTTTTGGTAAGTCTAACAGTATTCAGGTACAGAAATTTAATAATCAAATGTAAAATAACACTGCATAGTCTTCACTGTATAAATTAAATAGATTAAATCTGTGTTAAAGCTACAAAAGTGTTTTGTTGTTTGATTAACATTCATGGCACAGAAAGCCTCAGGAACATTAAACTGCTCTGAATATACTGTTACACATCCGTTTTCTTTCTCAATTGTTAACCTTCACCCAAGCCATAAGCAAATGTGTTTGCAAAGATACTTGCAGAGACATGCATTTTGGCATAATTTCGCGTGTATGTGTCATGTGCGTCTGCGTGACTCTCACCGTGTCTACACCGGACGACAAAATACTACAGAACCCATTATAATCAGTGATGCTGTCTTGGATGCGGCGCGACACGACAAATCCCCGACAGTAAACTGATGCCACGTTCTGTTTATGACGTACTGACACAAAGTTCAAATGATTTGCAGCGGTCGATGTGTTGCGTCCAGTGTAGACACAGTGTCTGTGTGTGAGCAAAGAAAACGATCAGTATAAATATAACGATCAGTATGCTAAACATCGTGGATGCGCACATCGTGATATCGCTGCTGAAACGATGTATCGTGCAGCCCTAGTTCTACGTAGTGATGCACTGAAATTTCAGTAACTGAAAACGTTCTGCCAAAACATCAATTCTCAGTTTCAGCTGAAATCGTTTCGGAGGGCCAAATCATTGATGTTTAATTAGTTTAATTAGTTTCTCTGATTGCGTGTTTTGACTGTATCAGTGTGTATTTCATGCTCATAATGTGGATAATCTACAACCGCTAAACATAGGTCAGACATGTGGACACTAGTGATTAGGGCTGGGCAATAAAACGATAACCATAATTATCACAATATAATTTTCCTCAATAAAACGATAAATGTTCGATATAACGTTTATGCGCTAGAAGCAGAACAAAACAGTGCGACTCATTTAAAGCGCGTCATACGGAGCTCACTAGAGCAGATGTGTTTACTCGCTGATGAGTCTCGGTCACGCAACACTAAACAGCACTGTGAGATCTTTTGACATGAAGTAAAGTTTCAGCTTTCACCTTCTTACAAAATTCAAACAATAAATCACAAACAAAGCATGGCTTAATTTGGAGATTAATGCATCGTTTGCTAGTTTGTGCTTTTTGCTGTTCAATATGAGAGCTTCTGTTTACATATTTGTTGTCAAATGAACTATAATATGATGCTTGATTAAGTCATGTAGCCCTGTAATCCTTGCCTTTATTCTCATGTGTAAGTTATTGCTCATATGAGGGTCAATTCCTCATTGAGATATTTAATGGTGTTATGTGTCCTAGACCGATGACTCAGTCGGGGCGTCCCGTCACAGGGTTTGTGAGGCCCAGTACACTGTCTGGTAGACCAGAAACTATGGAGCAGGCCATCAGAACCCCACGAACAGCTCGTCCAGTCACCAGTGCTTCCGGCAGATTTGTCAGGTTGGGAACGGTAAGATGCTGTGTTTAGTGTCCTTCAGAACTGATTTTATGGATAGCATTGATTTCCTCACTACACACAGTATATACGTACAGTGATCTGTCATGCCAGCAAAGCACATTAAACTGAAGCGTCAGCTGTTGCACTGGACTTTATACAGTAGTTTCCTGATTCTGTTGTTCTACAGTTTTTCAGTTTGACTTGCAAACATTTGTATGAAGTGTTGTAACTGTCTTTTTTGTTACCGTGTCAGGCCTCCATGCTAACAAATCCGGATGAACCTTTCATTAACCTTTCTAGGTTAAACTTAGCAAAGTATGGCAAGAGACCGAACTTGTCCAAGGTATATTTAACCTAACTGGAAAACTGCATGTAAAACTTCTTGATGTTTCTTGAAAAACTTACATTGTGAATCAAGTAGTTCCTTTTAATTATGATCTAATGTAATATCTGTGTGTATTAAACATCATAATATTTTACTAATGCACCTAAGATGTGATTTTATAAACTCTTGTCTCTCCCTCTCATACACAAGACCTTGTTTGAATACATCTTCCATCTTGAAAATGATGTAAAAAATGTAAGTAGGTCTCTCATCATTCTGTGGTAATAGCTGTTTGCTGTGTTTCAGACATTACATGTTCCTTTTTGCCCGTTTGCAGGCGTTAGATCTGGCTGCTCTTGCCACTGAACATGCTCAGTTCAAAGACTGGTGGTGGAAAGTACAACTGGGAAAATGCTATTACAGGTGAGAATCAGTCAATAAAGAAACGCACACCTTTTTGAGGTGCAAGTTAAAGGAGCAGACTAAATGAAGAAAAAATGTAACTGCACACTCCCATAAGCACTGTTTGTTTATTACCAACGTTTCGGCCAAACAAGTACCCTTTGTCAAAGTTGACTTGTTTGGCCGAAACAGTGTCTGCTGTTAGGTAGAGAAAGACGATTTTAGTGCAAAAAACTTTATAAACTAAGCCTGAGAAACATAATATAAAAATCTGAAACAGCATATCATGAGCTGTGATGGGCTGGTAATATGTAAGTGCTCATGTACAGACGTGCTTTACTGCTGTTAATGCATTAGTGACATTAGTCACACTGTTCCTGTTAGTAGTGTGAAAACCAGCTGTTCTCTATATTGTGATTATTTCATGTACAGCAAGCTCAGTAGAAACGACTGTGTTCGGCTACAGTGCAGGGCTGCAACCTGTGATGCAACAGGAGTAGATCTAAATATCATGCTGCAATCAACACTTTTCACCATTAGTTCATCTTGGTGGCTGTTATACTAAAAAAGCAGTAAAAGTTTTCAAGATATTTCCACATGTAATACTCATTTCATTCATCAGATTTTGGAGAAATGTAGCATTGCATCAGTGTCTCAGCAATGGATGCTCTGCAGTGAATGGGTGCCGTCAGAATGAGGGTCCAAACAGCTGATAAAAACATCACAATAATCCACAAGTAATCCACAGCACTCCAGTCCATCACATCTTGAGACATCTCGGACTCTCATTCTGACGGCACCTATTCACTGCAGAGCATCCATTGCTGAGACACTGATGCAATGCTACATTTCTCCAAATCTGATGAAGAAACAAACTCATCCTGCTCTCTGATGACCTGAGGATGAGCACATTTTCAGCTAATGTTCATTTTTGGTAGAGAGTTTCTTTGTGTTTTAATGCCAATTTCCAATGAACCAATTGTGTTTGTAGATTGGGTTTGCACCGTGAAGCTGAGAAGCAGTTCAGATCAGCGCTCACACACCAAGAGTTTGTTGATACTTACCTCTACCTCGCAAAGGTACCATTGACAGGTCTAGCTTTATTGTGTTCAGCTTGCTGTAAGTACTTCCCAGTGAGAGCTCTTTGTGCTGTGCAGGTGTATCAGCGGCTTGATCAGCCCATCACTGCTCTGAATGTGTTCAAGCAAGGCTTGGATCACTTCCCCGCCGAGGTCACACTGCTCACGGGAATCGCACGCATCCAAGAGGTATCTGTGTATTTGTCTTTTTTGTTTGGTATTTGTCTTTTTTTAATGTTCACATCATTTATTATACTTCAGATTAATTTGTCTTATGTAATAGAATAATCTCCCTGTCTCCATCAGGAAATGAATAACATGATCTCAGCCACAGAATACTATAAAGAAGTATTAAAGCAGGACAACACACATGTGGAGGCCATTGCCTGTATTGGCAGCAATCATTTTTACACAGACCAGCCAGAGATCGCCCTGCGCTTTTACAGGTGACTTTATTTCTTTCTTTCTTTCACATTATAAAAACATGTTTAAAACAGCTAAATTCCTAATTCCAGTATTTCTAAATGATTTAAAAAGTTTACTTTGTATGTAGCACAAAGGTTGCGTAAGTGCATTTATTCAGCAACCACAATCGCAAACAGTTTGGCCGAAATTCAGTTTGGATTTATTACAGTTTGTTTCTGTTTGTTTGCAAATTTAGTAGCAGCAAACAGCACAAGCGACTGTATGACTATTTAATTAGAGCAGAATATGTCAGTGGAGATCGCTAAACTCCAGCACACATGTTTGTCAGGGTTTTCAGATCATCAGTGCTTTTTAGCAGCCCACAGAGAGAGTGTTTATGGTTGCCAGGTTGGGAAGATTAAGTAAAACACTGGGCAGAAAGTGTATCTTTTTAAGAAAAAGCTCTGATTGGAGATTTAAACTCTTGACATGCCCCTTTAAATTGAATGTTTTTCACGGAGAGTGAACATAAGGATATAAACATCATTCTTACAAATTTTGGACCATTTTTAAAACTTTATAAAGTTCATGAAACAGTATAAATAACCCTCTACGGACACATTGGCAATAGAATTGCCATTGCTGGTAAATTTTTTAGTTTACTCACCAGACTAATATATGTGTTTGTGTGTGTGTGTATATATACTGTATGTATACTGATCCGTGATCCATACGGACCAGGCCCCACGGTTCGGCACACATGTGATCCATGGAATAATTACAAAATTGAACCATAGTAGAGTGAAAGTTTATCATTTGTACGTGTTTACACACTCAAGCGATTTTAAACCATTCCAGCACAAGAAGAGGAGAAAGAGCATTTAATTTGGTACTCGCACGCTGTTTTCTTTGCGCTCAGCCGCACACACATTCGTGTTTCAGACAGCGCGTGAACACCGAACTGAATCCTCTTTCGCATCTCCTTGCGTTTGAACAGACACATACACACAAAATTATGACAAAATACCCATCTCGACAATCACTCTCGTAAATGCCATCGGTTATGTCTTACGTGAATGAAAACAGCTGAGAAAGAAATCGGATGTGTATCATTATATTGGATCTGTGCATCAGGTCTTAAAGGGACAGCAGCCTACAAATACCTTCTTCTGTCATTTAAGCCAAGTTCACACTACAGGACTTTAAGCACAATTTGCAAGTTAACGAGCTCGCCGACAGGTCGGGCTGTGATTAGGGGAAAATCAGCGGGTGATCAGCGCGCGGCAATCTTTGTCTGACTTACCTGTGTCTTGGGCCTCTGCGGAATTCGGCTCCTCGTGTTTCAACTGTTCTTTATCAAATCTTAAATTGTCTGATTCGGTCTGATACCCTACACTACGATGCATCAAAGAGTCTCGCCGACGCCAAACAAATATCTAGCATATCTGGACCGGTCGGCCGACTCGACATCACGTGATGTCAGGTGTCTCTACGAGCTACACCCAATGAGAGAGCAAGACATGGGTCGAGGTCAGCGGAAGAAAAACAGCAGCAGCAACACGGCTTTAAGAAAAGTTTGGACAGAAGAAATGGAGCGAAATGTTTCATCACACAAACAGCTTGCAGCACTAATTTCTTCCCGACGTCAGTTTTCAAATAAACAACTCCTGTTTCACGTGTTGTTTCACATCATTCCTGTTCAACTTCTCGCGTGTGTTTTCGTGACAAAACGTGGTTTGGGGACCGTGTAGAGTCGTTGGGTGACAGTTGTTGTGTGACGCTCTGTTGCAGATCATTTACATAGAGTCATGTAGTGTGAACACAATGACTTCAAGACAGACAGCAAGTCATGTAGTCTGACCAGCACAGCTAATCAAACAACAAAACACAGCTTTGACAAAGATTCATCTATATTTTTATTTATACAGTGAACACTATGCAGTGTTATTTTACACTAAATTATTACATTTCTGTACCTGAATACTACAATATTATTTTATTTGTAACTTTGTTCGGTTGTATTTATCTATGCTTGTAATGTGTGTATTTGTTCTTATTTTATACTGACTGTTTACTTGTCTTTAATCATGTTTGAACTTTCTTAGTTAGCCTAGTAGTTTTTGCTGTGGTACTGAAGAAGTAATTAACTTTAAGTAATTAATGCAAAGCAGTTACATTAAATATTTTTTTTCCCTGCTGACCCTGAAAAATGATCCGATCCGTGACTCAAAAACCGTAATATGGTCAGAACTGCGAGTTTTGTGATCCGTTGAACCACTAATATATAGTATATATACATGGGCGTCGGAACCATTGAATGAGGGTGGGACACAGGACCCACCCACTTTTGAAGACCAATGATATTGGACCCACCCACTTTTACCGTCTCTAATTCAGCGAATATGTGTACTTTTCAGAGCGCCGTCAGTCAAATCCATTCCACATGACGAATGCCCTAATAAATTAAACTCTATTTAGCTACAGCCTTGAATTCCACGCTGCTGCTTCCTCAAATCCATTCCACTCGGCTCATTCAGAGTCCAGATAAATTAAACTCCATTCCGTGTTTTCACTGCTCGCGCCTGCTGCACTCCCGCCACACAGCAAAGTAAACAAAGCATCAGCATCTGCTGCTCAGATACACCTAACCCTACCTGATACTTTATATCAACTTTTCGATTATTTCCTTGATTTTTATTTTTATTGAAAACAAAAGCCTTTCCGATGTGATATGAGATGTGAAAAGGGAGAAGAACGAATTCGGCAAAAGGTGGATGCGAACTCGGGTCGCTCGCATCAAAAACACTACGCAACCCGCGTTACCACTTGCGCCACTGGAAATGTTGCTCAGTAGCCATCTTTTGTAATGTCACGTTAGTGAGCGGAGGTGAAGTAAATAGCCGCTGCCAACCAGGCGCCCTATTTGCACTAGGTGTAAATAGACACTGTTAATTAAAAGGCACCACACTACAGAAAATGGCATATACTCCAGTAATTTTTTTTCTGGGGGAGGACCCACCCACATTTATTTTGCTTCCGATGCCCATATGGTTAGAACTTAGGGCATTGTTGATCATTCAGTGTAACAAAAAAGAACTAACAATAATACTGATAAGATGATACTACTACTACTAAAAACAACATAAAAGGCCTGATGAACTGCTGGTAATGAATATTAATCACATTGTCTGCATTTGCTTGAGATGATTTGCTGAAATCAAAACAGTAACGGTAATAGGTGAGTGCCAGCCAATGAGATTGCTGGTTGCGCATTAGTTCCGCCCACTACCGAAGAAACCGGCAGTGGCTTCTGCATGTTTTAAAAAGGCTGAATAATTCCAAATGAGCACTGGAAAATACAACAAAAAACATAATTTACATGTAGTGCGTCAGTTCTACGTGGTACAGTATGTAAGACTCTCTCTCTCTCTTTGTGTGTGTGAGAGAAACACAGAGCGCTCTCAGATAAGCAATGGCGAGTCGGGGTCAAATACGCTGCACATCCATTGAGATGAACTGGAATAGTGCTCTTTAAAGACAGAGAGCGAAACTTTCAAGTACTCGGAGTGTTCAAGACGAGTGAAGACGAGTAAAAAAAAAAAAATCGTACTCTTTAACTCAAACGCTGGAGAGTAAAATCTAACTATTTATTAGCCAATGGCTATTGATAGACATTATTTAATCGATTAGCATGAACATTTAGTTGCATATGCGAGTGATTTACTCGCATTGTAGAGGGTTGATCAAAAACTGAAACGGCATCTCATCCATTTAAAATATAATTATTTACACATCTTAATTTCAGCTAGGCATGGAAAAATATGGTCAAATGAACAAGTATCATTTGATTTGATTGGAAGGTAAATTTGGAAATCATTGGCATGACAAAGATATGTAATGTTATATTTTAGAAATATAGAACTCAGAGGAAGCACAGTAAATGGAAATTAGAGAGGGCCTAGAATGGATCCTTGTGGAACACCACCAGAAATGGGTGCAGGTGATGAAGAGAAAGACTAAATGTTCAAGAAAAAACACCTACCCTTTCAATAGGAAGCAAAACACTGTAATGCAAGGCCCTGTGTGCCAAAGTACACACTCAAGGCGTTTTAACAGAATATCATGACAATATTAAAATAGACAAACCATGAAGGACATTTGTGACCTTCAGCAAAGCTTAAAACAATAAAACCCAATTTAAATTTATCTGACAACATAACCTTCTCTAAACATCTTTGAGATGAAAGGTAATTTGGCGATGGGTCAGTAATTATTCTATACAGTGGGGTCAAGATGAGAATCTTTCAATAAAGGCTGTACAATGGCTTCTTTAAAACTAACTGGAACTGCAGACATTTCACCTCTCCCAGAAGGCCCAGGAGCCTCAGCGGCAAATTACATGCAATGCCTGCAAATCATATACAATATCCTGAAAACTGGGCGTGAGAGAGAAGCCCTGCTTCCAGTATTAAGAGCTTTTTATTGGTGATTTGTTCACAAGTTGTCAGACGATATACATTTGCCATTGAATGAACCAACCCTGCTAACACAGCTTATGAGCAAGCAAACGAAAAAGAGAAGGCAGGACAGCTTTAAGTTTTGGTGTTAATGTCATTTAAATTGGCTGACTATCAAAGGAGCAACTCTATTCATGTACTTCATCGTGATGAGGCATGTAATCTCACAATGTATTATATTATATATGCATTATGTAGTAATATTGGTGTGATGCTTCCCCCCTGAAATGAGTTTTTTGCAGGGAACAAACCCATAGACAGTAGAGCTATTTATTATAGCTTTGATCATAGAGCAGATGCTATCAAAAACATCCCTAAAAAGGTGAGCAGGCAATAAGTATGACAGCGTAACTATCATCTGGGAAATTATCTAGGATATTCCACATGAAGACACTGATTGAGAAAAGTGTAAAGCTGTGGGAGGGTGGAACTAATGCCGAGTAGTCAACATCATGGGACAAAAAATGAGACCTGTCCTGGATTTTCTGAACTATGAATTTTAAAGGGTCGTGAAACCCTGTAACACATTTTCAGAAGTTAACAGATATATACAGGTTGCACATCACTGAAAACAATGATAGCACTCATTGTGTTTATGATTTAAAAAAAAGGTGGGGTTTGTTCTTCCGGTTTGAAAAGCAAATGTGAAGTATAAGCATAAACTCAGAGTTGTGACTGGCTTGAGAGTACGTGTCTACATCATTGTTAATGGGAAATAACGTTTTCAGTCCAATAACTGTGTTGGCGCATAATTCAAATGTTAATCGTTGGATTAATCGACCAATCAAAAATATAAACAATAGAAAAAATAATTGTTATTAGCAGCCCTAAAACAGTCATTTGAGTCTTTAGTGACGGTCAACAATGGATCTCTGCATCATATCTTCTGTAAATTCAGCCTCTGTCTCCTGTTTTTTAGGCGCTTGCTGCAGATGGGGGTCTTCAACTGCCAGCTGTATAACAATCTGGGCCTGTGCTGTTTCTACGCCCAGCAGTATGATATGACCCTGTCGTCCTTTGAGAGAGCTTTAGCCCTGGTGTCCAGTGATGAGGAACAGGCTGATATCTGGTATAATCTGGGGCATGTTGCAGTGGTGAGCAGACACTCAGAACCCAATGTGACCTGTGTAACAGTGTGCAGATGAGAGAGAGCATGCCGCTCACTGTCCCTCACTGCTGTGACAAACTCTCACGTCAGTGATCTGACAACTGATTTAGAGACTTAGTCAGTCAGACTAAATCAGACCAAACAGGAGGTAGATTCATACTGATATCACTTAAAAGAATGTATTTTTGCAAACCAAACATTTAACGGAGCATGGAAAGCCAGGTGTGCTTCTCATATAACCTCTGCTGGCAAACAAGTGGCAAAACATGTTCTTTTAATGGCAAAAGAGTAAGGATTGATTTTTAATTTTTTTTATTTTATTGTAGATTTTCTGAGATTTGTGTACATCTGCTGGTTTTGAAAAAATCTTAATGTCAGTCTGTAATGACCCAAGTTATTAATGAATAAATTATGGACATTTCAGGCTTTTCTCCTCTCTCTCTATTCCGCAGGGCATTGGGGACTTGACTCTGGCGTACCAGTGCTTTAAACTGGCCTTGGCTTTTCACAATAACCACGGTGAAGCTTACAATAACTTGGCCGTGTTGGAGCTACGGAAAGGCCGCATCGAGCAGGTCAGTTTAGTCTCTCAATAACTAATGTCATCACAACACTTTTTCCTTAAGAAACATTTACATCTACTGTTTCATATATTTTCAAATGAATGAATACTGAATTGAATCCAGAGATTGTGAATCGGTATCAAATTGATTTGAAAAATCTGTCAGTATATGTGAGGGGTATCGTTAAAGTTTTTTGCAAAATTTGCAGTTTTTAATCCAAAAATAGGTCATTTGTCTGATTTGTAAAGTTTCACAAGATTACTGAATACTACACGCTCACAAATGCTCCCGTTATAACAAAAAAGCACAGGCACCGTGTAAATAAGAGATTGATTGTTCAGTGTGTAGTTAGTCATTGATTATAACAGGAGTTTTCACGTGAGAGATCTCGGTCAGTTGTGCTATAAAGGGAGCGTCCTTTGTCCAGTTTCTCTATGTAATCCATTCACAGTGTAATTGCAGGAGTGAATCTGCTAAACTGTTCTGAAAGTCTTTGCTATGATTGACAGTGATAACTGTGGCAATGGACGGAACAAAACCATGACGAATCAATGTCAAAATAAAGCTGTGCATTAAGTGATGCAGAATAAACTCAGAGTAACAAACCTACAGCAGCAACAAGTCTGTGTTGGCTGAATATATTTAGCAGCTTCTACAGTTAAAGATCAAACTTAAAGCCTCTTTTTGACGTGTCCTAAAAAATTAGAGATTTTAAATTAAATCTAAAAATATTTAAATGTATTTAATGCATTATTATTTAATTATTAAAGCATTAATAATTTTCATTTGTAGTTAACTAGTTTAAAAAGTTAAATAATTAACCCTACTAGGCAGTTGGTGTCTGGTCTTATTTATTTATTTATTAAATGACATGAGGCTTTGAGATTTCTTACACTTGCTAAACTTTATACTTCAGTGCAGTAAAGTAGTGAACTTTGTTATAATAGTTATTTTATAATACGTCCAAAAGGAAACGTGATGAGAACTAGGTAGTCTTTGTCAGCTTTCTCGCCCATGATGAGTTTGCATCTCTGTATTCTGAAATGCAAAATAAATAAATAATCTATAGCAAAAGAAACGGCAATGTTTGAATGATTCACTATTATACAAACAAAGCAAATGAAGATAAATCTATTTGTAAATTCACCAGTGTGAAAGAATGTGTAGCGTTTAAGATTGATATACATAAGATATATAATTTTGATACTTCAGCAAATCAGAAAAAGTTGGGATGTTTTGTGAAATGCAATGAATTAAGAATCTGTGATTTGTTCATTCTCTTTAACTTTTATTTAATTGACAAAAGGAAAAGGAAAAGATTTCCAATGTTTTTCACTGACCAACTGTAAAATATATGTTCGGCCAATGTTTGGTGTGAACAGTATGATGGAGGAGTAGTTAAAAATTCACAGAAGAATCCACATTCAGACCAAAATATCTGACTTCCTGTTTTTGAGCATGTTAATGATAAACATGCTCTCAAATGATTGAAAAAGAACAATAATAATCTTTAGTAAAACAACAGGGTCTTGTGCCCTCTAGGGTTTGAGCCCTAATAAAACAAACATACAAATGAAGTTACCTGTGCTTTTTAGACAGGTTTAACAGTGTTACTCGGGTAAGTAATAGCCTACAAAAGATGTTGTTTGATTAACATGAATGACACAGACAGCTGCAGGGTTATTAGACTGCTGTCACTTTAAGAACTATTTCATGGATCCAGTATATTGACATTATACTTGTTTCTACCTTAAGCTAAATGTTTGTTACTCAGTCATAGTTTATCATATTAATATAAATAATAAGCTCTTCTGATTCTGATTCCAAGGTGACGATGTGTGCACTTCAGGCAGCTCTAAATACCAGTGCAACACAGCAGACTGCACTTTATTTACCTCCGTCTCACACAACTCTAGTGTATGATATATCAGATATTTATTATGTTGTGATTTAACCACATTATACTTGTTTCTACCTTAAGCTAAATGTTTGTTACTCAGTCATAGTTTATTGTATTAATATTTTATTTGTTTGTGTAAATTTTATATTTTCTCCAACAGCCCAAGCATACCCATAGTCATATAGAATGCTGCATCAGACAAATTCATAAGGGGGAAAAATGTAAATAATAAATCCGCTGCATTGTAAGAGTTGAGGATGTTCCAGTTTAATTCATTGCATGACTTCCGCCAGTAGTGGCACTCACACAGTGCAAGCAGTGACCCTGTAATACATTCACTAGAAAGACATGCAAATGTGCCTTTAGGATCAGGATCAGGATCAGCATCAGGAACAGGATCAGGATTTGCATCAGGATGGGCAACTTGACTCATGAAAGACTTTTGTTCTTACGCTGGATTTTATTGTGGGTGATTTGACATGATCCAGGATTGTGAAGTTCTTTGAAGCTCATCCTAGAGTTGCTGTGATAGCAACAGAACTCGGCTCAAACCTGCTCTGGATCAGGCTTATTTCACCTAAACAGGATTCGATTGCATCTGAAAGTCTGTCCCAGCCACTGCTACTTAAAATAATTTAAATATTATTTTGAAAATAATTAAAATGTTGCATAATCTATAAAAATAGACACCACCTCATTTAGAGATTTATTTGTGAAGGAATAATTATCTCGTAATTTTATCGCAGTCATACACACATTAAGTACAGTTTGTCATGCATGAATTTGAGCTTTTATGCGGTGGCTTTGATGAATCGCAGGAGATGCACTTCTCAAATCTCAAAATGCTGTTATGATGCACAATTAATTTAAACGGGTAGGCCTATGTCTTAATGGACCTTATGGATTAAGAAACTTTAATTAATGCTGTCATGTTTAAAAAATCCGCTTTCAAATTAAATGAATTTCTAATTACAATACTCTTGATGTAAAAAAAAAAAAAAAAAAAGCAAAACCTGTACAAATACTAGAAATTGTGAGAAATAATTGTGAATCTACGGGAGGGGACATGTTCGGTTCACTTAGTTTTGTTGTGGCCACGAGATATTAAGTTGTGGGAACGTGATAAAATGTTGTGGCCTAGAGATCCTGTGTTGAGGGAACAACATCCATTTCTCGTGGCCACGAGTTTAATGTGTGAACAAACCTGCGTGACCATAGCATTTATTATTATTAATGTTGTAAAAAAAGTAGTGCAATGTGATACATTTGTCTTACATGATTTTAAATAGAAAGTTCGATTTTTTTTAAAGAATGTTAATGATCAATTTAATGGAGGCTTTTGAAATTTATTTTAATGTACATATATAGCAAACATTTCACAAGCAGTACATTGTCAGAAATAAAATGTTATTTAAAGTTAATTATTGAATTATTGGCTGACAATTGCCAAAGACTCGTTAGTGAACATTTATTCACTGTGCTCGTTATTTCACTCATATTGCATATAGGCCTGCACAAGAATCATGTTGTTTACAGCCAAATAATATTACAGGACCCATGGCTGATCGTTCAGTGAAGTCGTGGTGTAACTTCGGGGGGAAAGATTTGGTTACAAAAAGCTTTAAAGAGCAAACATCGCTGACCTTTATTTAATTATGTATTTTAATCATCATTGTTTTTTTTATTGATTTCAAAAATACAATTCAGTATGTTCTCAAGACATTTAGCAAACAATGTTTATCCACACGAGGATGGAATATCATAAAATAAATAAACTAAAGCCCTATTCGCACGGGATTAGTATTAGCTGGTGACCTCCAGTCATTTGTAATAATTGCGGAGGTTGTCTGCGATCTTAATCCCGTGCGAATCGGCCATGTCTGTAATTTGTAAAGTAAAAATTCCCCCGCAAATGACCTACCATATTTCGCTGAAGCTGTGATAATATTAGTCCCGTGCGAATCGGCATCTCTGTGATTCGGCCAGCATTTGGCGGGTCGCATATCATTTTTCGAAGTTTTTGTTTCCTGTGTGCATTTTTTATCCCCTAGTTTGATATATGAATTGGGTGTTCGTCAAAGATTGCATGGGGTCGGAGATTCCCGTGTTTACAGCTCCATAAAATAACCTACTGGAAGCTCTGTAGTTTTGCTGTATAGGCCTATAGATAAAAATATTACAATTACAAACACACAATAACATTTTAAGTTACTTCCATTTCTGAAAAAAAATAATGTAGGCCTAGTAATTGATGTTATAAATACACACATACATTTTAGTTCCCCTCACTTTACAACAAATCCTTTAAATTTAATCGTTTCAGAACAGAATAAGAATTTAAAAATATATAATTCTGGATAAATATAATTGCAGTATATAATAATACTGTATATGCTTAACAATAAACATGCCAAAATAAATTAATTTATAAAGAAACGTAAGGTAAAGTTGGGCTTACCTCTCTCATTAGGCACAAATCCAAATGTGTCCATATTCGCGATGTAGCTGAAGCTAAACTATTAGCCTTATTAGGTAAAATAGGCTTTGTAGTTCACGCGCGTTCCAGTATCGACAGAAAAATATCATAATGATATTTCCAATGAATGCAGTAGCTTAGTGTGTGCGTGAGGCGCCGGCGCGATCAAACGGCTAAAACATCAAATAGACTACTCCGTCATTTTTGGTCATACAGTAAAGGCATAATTCGAAACTGCAAAGTGTTAGCAGTTTGAAAATTCAAGAATAATAGCAAAGTTAATAAGAATTCTTTCTAAATGCAGTACCGTTCTTATTTCGCTCTGCATAACCTGAACGAAAAAAAAATGTTTTGCTAAGAACAAACCGAAATGAAAACATTTTGCTTTTAATCTGTGTATTTAACAGCCTGGGAGACCTTCCCAGGGCAGTACCTTGCCTCACTGACTAAAATCAGGGCGCCCACTACGGAGACGGCACCAGAGGTAAGGGGGCACAGTGACCGATAATTTCTCTGCGCCGATGCCACGCGGAGGACAGTCGAACCTCTGGCAAGGAGTTGAAATTCGCCACAACACTGGTTAGCTTCATAAATACTATAATAATAATAATAATAATGTTTTACCATAATGTCATTTGCATTCCATCTGAACTTGGTTCTCCTTGGAGTTCTTTCTGTGCTGTCCTCCAAGTAGCCTACCTTTCGTAAGGTCCTGAAGGTTTTGCCATTATTTATGCTGCAAGCACCTGCTATCAACAAAACATTGATGGAATCTCAGAATAAATAAATCAAATACAATAAACAATCGGAGCAGTGACCGTCTGTCATGTGATATGTCCGCGCACCTCTGAATCTGTGCTCTTGCCTAATTAACAGGACCCACGTTTGTTATTATTTAGGAACCAGACAAGAAAAATAAATAAATAAAAGAAACACCGTAATTATTAGTGACAACAATTTAACAATGGCATTTGCCATATATTATTTCTAAGACAAAACCGTGGAAGTAGGTGAAACTGTAGGATGAGTACTGTTCAGAAATGATGGCACAGTGTCCCAGGCTTGGTGCTGAAGCTGTAATAAGTGAAAAGTGGGACTAAGGCAGAAAAACAAAGGTGCTCCAGCCCTTTTTCCCGCAAAGGTTTTAATTTTCGGTGGTAAGTAACTTTAACATTTTTAATAAGGTTTGCATCACTAATCTTGACGGACTAAGCATATTTAACAGCATTTTTAAAAAAAATTATATATATATACACACACACACACATATACATACAACTAATAGGCTGCTTTTAGGAAAAGCTGAGGGACCCAGTTTTTCACAATGTACTGTACACAAAACCTTTTTTTTTCTTTTTGTTTTTTTACAGACAATTATAGTGACCTCAGAAGAGGGATGAATTCATAAAGAGTGAAGACATCTAAACAAACACTCAGGAGGAAGACGGAGGAGAAGAGGAGGATGAACGGCCATCAAAACAGGTAATAACAGATAAAAATAGTATTGAGATAATGTGGAGATTCTATGCCACCTCTGTATGTGAATCTAGGAGAAATAAAAATGTACATTTCAATAATGAAGCATAGTTCTCCTTTGATTGTAACACAAACATGCATTTCTGTAAAGCTGCTTTGGAACGATATGTCTTGTGAAAAGCATTGTAAAAATAAATGTGAATTGAATTGAATCCCTGGTACTGAAAAACTTTAAATTGTCATTTTGACAGCAAAAGAGCAAAAAGACAACCTGTACCCCAAAAGAGGACCAGGTGATTGAAAGCCTGAAGAAGGAGCTGATGGCAAAGCAAACATCTTTACAGCTAAATTATTTTAATATTTGCAAATTTCAGGGAAAACCTTATTAGAGTGAAATGAAGTCATTTTGAGTTGAAGTCATAACTTTTATGTAACTTTTGCTGCAAAAGAGGATGCAGACTATTTCATCTTGGTTTTTTTGGCTCATTGTGTTCTGGTGTAGTCAACTATCGAAAACGAGTCATCATCAGACGAGGGCCAGCAACTGGAGTAAGGTACAGCTGCAAACGAAGGAACTTAATAGAGAGAACAAGAGGCTAAAAGAAGTCAATGGTAAAGAGATACTTGACGCCATGAGAGGTAATTGTGAACTTTAATATGAACTGCTTTAGCAAAGTGACTGCTCCTTACCAGACTCAAACTCAAATTAAACCATTTTAATATTATACTAAGCACAAACAAGTGTGTTGCATGACAATGATTGAATCAGTCACTGAGGATTTATTTAGAATAATGTTTAAAAGCTTTCTTTTTTTTTCATTTCAGCAGTGCACTTGCATATAGAGCTTGCCCAAAAGCTCTTCTGATTTGCTATTATTTGTGATTGATTTTTGGCTTTTGTGTCAACATGCAGTTTTATAATCATTTATATCTCCATTCTCTTAACAGAGCTTCCAGCAGTAGTGACAAATCACTCAGACCTCACCTCCTGCATCCACCTGTGCAACACCTTCAACATCTGTAGACTTACCAGTGTCTGCATGTGTTTCTCCTCAAGTGCTGTCTGATGATACACATGCATTTAAGCATTACGGTCCATGTGGGAAGATGATTATACAACGTCCCAGTAAATCAACTTGTTGCTAATTATACACATTACCTGAAAAATCTGCGTATTCAACTGTATGGTGAGTGTGCATGTTGAGTGGTAATTCTGAATTTTGCCTAACCTCAGGAAATCTAGGAGGCCTATGAAACAGTTAATGCTGTGGAGCCAATAAAAAGTGTGGCCAAACTCTCTCTTACATTGCACAGGAGCATTTTGCACCCTCGTTAATTTTATTGGGAAATGTGGGAATGTCTCTCAGAGTTCCTGTTTGGTTGGGGAATAATAACTTAGTTTATTTGCGTTAATGTACAGATGATGCATAAGTATATATCCCAGGGAATGTGTTTCATTATCTTCTCATTAGTTTAGTGTCTAACAACAATGTATAACCAATTGCAAACTAACTGATTATTTTTCAGGTGTTTCTCATGCCGGGTTGTGATGTCAAGGTCCCCAAGCGAAAGCTTAACTCTCTGCAGACTTCAGATCCTTTCCAATCCGTCAGTGTACATCGGGGCCCTTGCTGTGCTTGTCTATGGCAGGGAAACTCTGTCTCATTCAGGTTTGACAGGGAGACAGTCGGGACGCACAAAGACATGGAATCAAAGCCACAGCTTGATGGCACGAAACTTGATGCTATACTTGGTGAGTGCATTTAATTAAAGGGAAATTAATTATAAAATAAATTCCTACACATTACTCATAAAAAATTTTTTTTTTTACAAAATTATGTTTAAATTGTTTATAAATGTTGTGAAAACCCTGTAATCTATAAAAGTCTCATTTGGGATCATCAGTTTGGATTTGTGAATGTCACTAAAGAAAAAAAAAAAATAATCACACAATGCTGCTAACAAAAGAACCAAGGCCCCTTTGATGATGCCCAAAAAATAACCTTAATTTATGTGAAGTTAGACATTTAAAGGGCATTTTCGGCTGTGATTGCATTAGTGTTCAGAAACTTGAACTTGAATACTACATGCTACTTTGACTGTTTTATTGTTAATTCTGGATGATGAATTTGGTGTGACAGAAAAAAATATATTTTCATTCTGTTTGTGTGTGTGTGTGTGTGTGTGAGTGTGTGAGTGTGTGTGTGTGTGTGTGTGTGTGAGTGTGTGAGTGTGTGTGTGTGTGTGTGTGTTTTATTCACAGCCCATGCTCTGTCAAAGTTCCCTGACATCACCATGCAAGACGCATCATAAGGAAAAAAATACAACAACAAAAACTACATCAAGCAAGCTTCTGCAAAGAAACCCATATGAACAGAACATTGTTGTTGTCATATATTTGAACAATTATTGGGTTTGTGTTTCCTCCAGGGACTGATTTCTTGCATGACTCTACCTTAAACATTGTGTTTACAGTTTTTAGAACTGGGGTGTAAATTTGACTGTCATAGTTATTTTATGTTTATGTGGAATCCAATACAATAGATTTGTTCGAAATAATGGATTTATAAACAAAACTTATAGGTCAAGGTCAGTTTAAAATACACAAACATACATTTAATCCAAAAGCCAAGGAATACGGATAAGTCTTCAGGCGGGATTTAAAAACATGAAGGGAAGGCGCAGATCTAATGTCCAGAGGTATGCTGTTCCTTACTTGAGGACCGGCTACAGAAAAAGCCTGATCCCCCTTAGATTTCAAGCGAGAGCGAGGTATATGCAAGAAAAGTTTATCAGAGGATCTGAGAGAGCGAGAGGATTGCTGATAGCTGAGAAGTTGGGACATTTATGATGGGGCTAGACCATTTAACGCTTTATACACAATATTAAAATGGATCCTATGCTGCACCAGTAACCACTGAAGAGATGCTAGGACAGGAGAAATGCTTTCTCTCCTCTTAGTAGCAGTCAGAAACCTCGCGGCTGCGTTCTGGACCAACTGCAAGCGATTCAGCGATGAATGATTGAGACCCATATAAAGCGCATTGCAATAATCAAGTCTGGAAGTGATGAAGGCGTGAGTAACTATCTCCAAATCCTTAAACGAGAGCATAGATTTTAATTTGGCTATTTGCCTTAGTTGAAAAAAGCTGCTCTTCACCACAGCACTTATCTGGTTTTCAAAATTCAGATCAGTGTCAAAAATCACACCTAAGTTTTTAGCAAAAGGATGAATGTTTGATGACATAGAATCTAGATTAATAGTGATATCAGAGACAGCACCTGGGGGTCCAAAGACAACAATCTCAGGTTTGCTCTCGCTTATGTTCGTAATTCTGAGTATGTGATTTTTTGTGTAGTCCACTGATAGCGTAGATAAGATTTTACTTCAAATTTAAAGTACAATTAAAAGGTATATGTCAAGTATAAAAATTAATAGGTAAATGAACATTGCAGTGTACTTAAAGTGCAAAAATAAATAAGTAGTAAACTAAGTATGATGTTAAGTTCACTTTAAGAAAAGTTGTAGTATAAAAGTAGTACTGTAGTAGTTTACTGAGAGTACAGTAAAAGAACACTTGCAGCACAAAAGTAGTAACCTACTAGTTTACTAAGAGTACACTATCAGAACACTTGCAGTATAAGACTAGTAAACTACTTAACAAAGAGTACATTAAGAACACTTGCAAGTATACTTGCAGTATAAAACTAGTAAACTTGTAGTCTAGTGAGTATACGTCAAAGTGTACTTTTATAATCTAGTCATTTATTACAAGTATTAAAATAGTAAACTACTAGTATACTCATAAGTTCACTTGCAGTACAAATGAAAAACGTAATTGTGGACTAGTTGTGCAAAGTTTACTACTGTTAGACTTATAGTACACTTAAAAGTATACTTTTATGTACTAAAAAGTGGGCCAATTTAGTTCCAAGCGGAATTCAAATAGTACACTTACAAGTATACTAGTACATAGATGTTAGTATACTTACTACTTGAAGTATACTTAAAATATACTTCAACATTACTTAAGTATACTTCATAAAATGAAGTGGAAGTATACTTTTTCGTAAGGGTAGGTGGGGCAGAGCCCCCTCCAAAATATTCATCCATTTGAAATCATAGAACTGTGTATAAACTAAATCAAGCCTACATTGTTTACTTGTAAATGTGTTCAGTATATTATTTAATAAATATTTTCTTGGCTTCATGGCTATTTTAGGTCAAAAAGTCAATGAATATACACAGAAATTTAGCGCTTGGCTTGTAGTAAAGCCATGTTTTTGGCAGACTGACTTCATTTGTGCTGATTTACTCCACATGCCATTAGATTTTTCATAAGCATGTTGTTTATAGGAACACACTGAGGCTTTCACTGGAGACTGCTGTTATGACCTCTATGATTCTACAACAAAGAAAAACATACTTGGTAATTAAGAAAACATTTAAGATCAATATCTTCTATATCAATACCAAAAAGTTTATAGTGACTGTTAAATTACAACAATTAAGAAATGATTGTAGAAACTGTCAAATTACTAACTGTTCAAATATATTTTACATATTTTTTTTAGTTTTTTTCTAGAATCTTGTACTTGTAGAGACACACCTCTCCGCTCCAAACCCATATGTACAGAGACGAGCAAATACATGCATGTAGGACAAGGTGATCAGAAACTGTGTGAGAGACAAACAAGAAAGATACAAACAGACAATATGAATATGTGCGTATAGCCAATGAGAGGGTCATCTTTATGTTGTTCACCTCTTCCTCGTGCCAGTTAAAACAGGTTGTCCTGAAATGCTCGGCAACAGTTTTAAAAGCAAATAAATCTTTCGCAGACCTATAATATCCAACCAGTTCATCCTCAACTACAGCTCCAGGAAAGCAACGCTGGTTGATAGCTTCAACTGTTCCTTCAATTTGAGCTCTAGTCTGTAAGATAACAATTCATGTATTTTAATCAGAAAGCACATCAAAATAATGAATCTTAAGAAAACATTAGAATAACATTAAGGATCTTCAAGCAACACAATGTGAATTTCAACAACTGAATACCCGAATAACTGAAAACGTTCAGTTAATTTGTAGTTTGACATAATATTGGTGGATACAGAAACACAAAGCTTTAAAGCTCACGTTTTTCATGGTTATGAGATTATAGAAGACCTTTTTTCTTACCCAGTAAAACGTAGCTAAAGTATTGAGGTTGAGATATTAGTTAGGCAGGCAAGGCAAGGCAAGTTTATTTGTATAGCACATTTCATA
>NW_015639512.1:242404-266743 GCF_001515625.1 Sinocyclocheilus rhinocerous | reverse complement strand
ATGGCTGATATCAGTGTCCGTTCATATTTAGAAATCCCTACAGTATTTGATGAAGTATTTCTCAGTGGTGCGTGTTGTATGAATACAATCCGTAAATATAAAGCTGCTTTATGGTAAGCCTCCAATGTTAGCAAAGAATAAAAAAAGGCATAGCCTAAGGGTGGTTTGAAGGGTTGCGGAGAGGACGTATTTTTATATTATTCTTTTTATTATCTGTGTCCTGTCTTGTCACTGTCATTCTGTTGCACTGTGGAGCTTCTGTCACTAAAACAAATTCCTCGTATGTGTAAACATACCTGGCAATAAAGCTCATTTTGATTCTGATTCTGATTCTGAAAAATCTGAGACACGGGCAGGGGAATGGGGAAAAAACATAAGACCTCAAGACCAAGTGTTTTTTAAAAGTTGAACTTCTTTTAAATGTGTTAAACACTGTTTTTTTTAACACTTTCATTCGCCAGATGCTGCAAAACGCACGAGATGTGAGCACTATGGTCAAAACAAATCCTTCTAATGCATGTTTACCTAGAAAAACTATTTCTGTGTGAAGGGCCCCTAACACTGCGGCACGCAGGGAAAGAAAGCAGAAGCCTTTTTTGGATGGATATCAATAGAAGAGAGGATTTAATGCACTGCCTAAACTGCTTTTGTGGGAAAACAAGCTTATCATTTAATGAATTGACAGTCTTTTGCTTAATCTTCAACATGTTTGCCATTAAACATTTGTTTTGGATTGACCTATTTTTAGAGTTTACACTGAAAATATTCCGAAAAATAAGTTTTACAAGTGAAAGTCATGAACAATTTTGCACATCTTAATTCATTTCTATAATTTCTACAAACAATGATTGACTGTCGCACAACTCTGACAGAAATTCAGTGAGGTCAAGGCTCTAATGTGATTGGTTATCAAGGCACTCAATCCAAGTTGACTATTGCGATTTCTCAAATGGTAGAGCCTAGAACGTTGGTATCTCGCAATGTTAAGACCATCTCTGATACAACTTCAACATTTTGGAATATCATATGACCTATGACATTGTTACAACCACTTGGCTATAAGTGAAGCAACACTACCAAAAAGGGAGGCTAAACATAAGAATAAAGTTTACGTAAACTTTTAATCAGAAATTAATCAAATAATAATACAAAAATATAAGTATATAAAAGAAAAAATAAGATAAAGAAAAAACAATCCAGGGCTGAAGAGGAAAGGATCAACGCCCGCAGTCCTTAGGTTTTATCCCAAACGCAATTACAGGTAACATGCCACACCTGTTCCAGACTCACGCTCTGGAGGAGGCCAGATCACGGAACAACTCTACCTAGTGGATAAATACAAAACACCTTGGGCTGTAACACCCCCCCACCCCTCTTAAACAGAGCCCCCTGAAAGGGTAAATCTGTAACACATAAGTAATATTACAAACCCAAAAAAACATCAATAATAATGATAATATAAACGATGAAATAAAAAAAAAAAAATTGAAATCTAGAAATTTTTATTCTAGAAATCTCATCAGCTCCCTTTTAGTAGCAGGAACGGGGAAACTATCAATAGCTCGCACCTTCGCACGTACTGGATGCACCTCCCCCCGACCCACTACTTTTCCCAAATAAGTAACAGTAGCTTCTGCAAATTCACACTTCGCTAAATTAATAGTTTATAAATAATAAATTCATGGAGTTCAGACCGATGATCAAACCAGGTGTTCATGTTCAACTGTGCTTTACCTAGGTTTTCACAGGCTAGTTTACCTGCCACTTTACCCAGGTTAACACGGGCTAGTTTACCTGCCAAATATAATTGACGTCGAAAGCCATTTACATAGTCCAAGAGATTTACTGGCGTTTCAGTTTCAGTAACATAATTCATCAAAAGTGCCAGCGGACCTCTTACTTTGTGACCAAACACCAAATTGTTAGGGCTGAAACCCAGACTCTCCTGAACAACTTTGCGCGCTGCTAACATCAACCATGGGAGTCCCTTTTCCCAATCCTTATTTAGTTCATTGCAGTATGCTCTCAACAACTGCTTTAATGCTTGGTGAAAACGTTCGAGAGCTCCCTGGCTCTCAGAATGATATGGACTACTTTCATGATGGTTCACACGCAGTTGTTGTAATACCTGAGCAAACATGCGGGACGTGAAATTGGTTCCTCTGTCAGTTTGGATAATCTTTGGAATACCAAACACTGAAATAAACTGAGACAGAGCTTTCACCACTGCCTTAGTGGTGATTTTTCGCAAGGGATAAGCAGCAGGGTAATGAGTCGACTGACACATTATCGTTAATATGTAGGTAGAACCAGTTTTGGATGGACTTAGCGGGCCCACACAATCAATAGTTAAATATTCAAAAGGATTGCTCACAACAGGGATGGGATACACAACAGTACCTCGTTAGGTTTGCCTAATATTTGGCATGTGTGATATGTCTTAAAAAAACTCGGCTCGCCACATCTCTTTTCAATCGAGGCCAGAAAAAATAGCAGATTATGCTGTTGTAGGTTTCACACGCAGTTGTTGTAATACCTGAGCAAACATGCGGGACGTGAAATTGGTTCCTCTGTCAGTTTGGATAATCTTTGGAATACCAAACACTGAAATAAACTGAGACAGAGCTTTCACCACTGCCTTAGTGGTGATTTTTCGCAAGGGATAAGCAGCAGGGTAATGAGTCGACTGACACATTATCGTTAATATGTAGGTAGAACCAGTTTTGGATGGACTTAGCGGGCCCACACAATCAATAGTTAAATATTCAAAAGGATTGCTCACAACAGGGATGGGATACACAACAGTACCTCGTTAGGTTTGCCTAATATTTGGCATGTGTGATATGTCTTAAAAAAACTCGGCTCGCCACATCTCTTTTCAATCGAGGCCAGAAAAAATAGCAGATTATGCTGTTGTAGGTTTTTTTTTACCCCTAAGTGTCCAGCTACATCGCCATGAGCCGTTTTTAACACCAAATCCAACCAACATCACGATCGCTACAGGGCGTCCACTTACGAACCAAAGTTCGTCTTTTATGAAATAACCAAAAGCCGCACTTTTAATGTCGTCATTAGGCTGAATAGCCGCAAATAAATTTTGGCAGGACTGATTGCCCACGCTGTCATTTTGGAAGTGATGAATCAAGTCCATTTGTTCAGACAGTGCAGTCATCGTCTAGTATATCTACATCGGTTGCCATAGTAATGGCAAAAGCCAAGAACAATGCCAAGAGACTGATGTTCAGTAGCTGTCAGTTTGGAAAAGGAGAAAGGAAAACTGTTCATGACATTTTGTCTTGGAATTAAACTTATGAGGTACATCAGGCAATATAAGAGTCACAGGCAGTATTGTACTTTACACATCCATGCATATATTGTGTTAAAAAATTCATCCATTCACTCTACTCACTATTCACTACAAAGTGCCGCTGTCACACTAGTCTTTGAAAAGCATTGAATTTTTTGATCATAAATACCTAGTATAATGAATTCAAAATGTGAAAATATACCAACGACTTCACTTTCTTAAAACACTGCAAGTTTATGTCTCACCAAACAAATTATGTGTCAGAGTTCATCGAACTTCATAAAACAAACAAAAAAAAATCATGGAACGCAGAGCTTCTCTACAAGTGTTTGGCCTTCTGGTCTCCCACATTTGCATGAATCAAAGTCTAAAAACAGCAAATGATTTCAGACACAGATACAACAAATAAGCAACACTGATTCTTGAAAATCATACCTCTACCTACATTTTTGCAAAACTCCAAACCATACCTATGCATACAATTCACTGCAGATTCAGCTGAAATTAACGGCAGTAAAACGCCAGTAACTTTTATTACTGTTCAGACATATGAAGTTTACAGGGGTAATTATAAATTAATACTTATTTTTGTGCTGCTCTTTGAACAATACTATGTTATGACCTCAGAACACTTTTGCCACAGTGCATATTCATTTTGAGGTCTGCATCAAATAACCAGCTCCATATGTATGACTTTTGAAAAAATAAACTTGCTCTGTAGCACACCTGGTACAGCATTGCACTTGTGATATGGAGCACTCGGGTATGAGTCACATGAAACACAAGTCACAATAAAATAGATCAAACACTTGTAGAAGCAAGCTAAAATGGCATGGTTACTTCAGCAGATGTGATTTTATCTCACGTTTGCTTTTGTTAACACTGTCGGTTAGGTTTATCGTAAGATTTAGTGTTGGTGGCACATTATTTTCAAACGTGACAGAGCATTAACCTTTCAGCACCACTGACCTGACATTTCATTTCCAAACTGCCACAATAAGTAACTTAATAAAACATTACCAGATTCACGTTCATCTGTTTTGCATAAAACTGATTATGCTTTTAGCACCGACATTTCACATTAAAAATGTTGCAAAACATATAAGAAAAAAAATGAAATGTCGCCACAATCATGTTTTTCAAATGAACCTGGGTTGGATATAAATTGAGTGAAATGCATATGGTGTTGCACACCAAATTATGAAAATCATTTTCAAAAGCTGATTTTAATTGGATTTCAAATCATATATGTACATGGTTTTGGATTAGGTAATTGGATTTCATGTGAATTTTAGCTGCTGCTACAAACTAGTAAATGAACTAAACATATAAACTATACCTCATTGCACTACCAAAATATTTTGTAAAGCAAAATACTAGGAAAATATTTGCTACAGGCCAGACTTGATCATTTTTAAATTTGACAGTATAATTAAAGTTAGTACAGAAGTTCAATGCTAAGATAATAGACATACATTGGAATGAATGGAATTATAGAAAAATCAATAGCAAATTAATTCGGACACATATGCTATATAAACTACACTGATTCTTGAAAAATGTGCCTCTACCTACATTTTTGCAAAACTCTTATGCATACCGTTCAATGCAATTTCCAGCTGAAATTAACACTTTAGGCATGCAGTAAAACACGTACCTTACTGCACATTTTCAAAGATGAACTGTTCAGTAAGTGTCAGGGGTCCGGGCCCTGTGTTTCTCCATCTCACCACCAGAGGTCGCCATCTCCCTTCCTCCCGGACTCCATTCCCCAGACGCCACTCACCTGTCACTCATTACACCCTCAGCTGTTCCCCATTGTCACAGACTATATATTCTCCTCTCACTCACCACTCTGCCTGGCTGAATTAATTGTATTGTAATTGTATTTGTCATAGTTGGTTGATGCAAGCACGTTGTACGAAATTGTATCCCATTCATGATCCTTTTTTGTAGATCCGCTCTGATCTGTTTTTGTTTCTTTTTGTCTGCCTTTCTGTTTATTAAATCTAGTTTCACCTGCATTTGGACCCAGACCCTGTTTTTCCACGGTGCTCCCTTACCGCACCGTGACAGAATTCAGCCAGCAGACCATGCAGGATCCAGCAGGGAAACTCTTCAACATCTGTCAGTGAGACCAGAGTATTGAGGAGTACGCCAGGGACTTCTTTGGAGTGGCTCATCGGTCGGCGATGGAGAAGACCTGCCTCATGGTCGTCTTCTGGGGAGGCCTGGCCGAGCCCTTCAAGTCCCTGATGCCATACTGGGTCCCCGATGAGTCGCTGGAGGACTACATTAACCTGGCTCTGCATTTGAGCGGCTCAACCTTCAGGGTGGAGCTAGCTGCGGAGCCCGCTCACAGTTCTCCCGAAGCGGCAATCCAAAGGCCGTCAGAGGCCTCGTCTGCCGCACCCAGTACCTCACGCCCGTTCCCGGAGTGTCCCGGGCTGATACGCAGCGTGCAGGAACCCCCGCTGATGTCGGTGCGAGCGGTGTGGTCTACTCGCAAAGCCCCTGAGGTGGCGGTGCCCGCTCATGATCCTCCCGAGGTGGCGGTGCCCGCTCACAATGCTCCCGAGGCGGCGGTGCCCGCTGATGTTCCCTTCGAGGCGGCGGAGCTCATTTCAGGCCTTCCCAAAGCAAAGGAGACCGCTAGTACTATTGCCGAGGTGGCGGATCTCGCTTCAGGCCTTCCCGAAGCAGTGAAGCCTGCTGATGTTCCCTCCGAGGTGGCAGAGCTCGCTTCAGGCCTTCCTGAAGCGGCGGAGCCCGCTGATGTTTCCGTCGAGGTGGCGGAACTCGCTTCAGGACTTCCCGAAGCAGCAGAGCCCGCTGATGTTCCCTCCGAGGCTGCAGAGCTCGCTTCAGACCTTCCCGAAGCAGCGGAGCCCGCTAGTACTCTCTCCGAGGCGGCAAGCTCGCTTCAGGCCTTCCCGAAGCAGCAGATACCACTGATGTTCCCTTCGAGGCGGCGGAGCTCGTTTCAGGCCTTCCCGAAGCAGCGGAGCCCGCTAGTACTCTCTCCGAGGCGGCAGAGCTCGTTTCTGGCCTTCCCGAAGCGGCGGAGCCTGCTGATGTTCCCTCCGAGGCGACGGGGCTCATTTAAAAAGCTCCCGAGGTGGCGGTTCCTGCTCACAAAGCTCCCGAGGTGGCGGTTCTCGCTCACAAGGTTCCAGAAGCAGCGGAGCCCGCTGATATTCCCTCCGAGGCGGCGGGGCTCGCTTCTGGTGTTCCCCAAAGCGGCAGTGCTCGCCTCTGGGCTTCCCGAAGCGGTGTAGCCCACCATTGCCCGTTCCAAGGCGGCAGCTCCACGCACACGGTCCTGGACCTTACCGCACAGTGTCAGTAAGTGGCACTAAAACATGTGGCCACATTTTCATTCCATTGGTACAGGCACGTATTGTGGTGGTTCAGGATTCAAATGTCTGGGGAGTGTCGCTAAAAGGCTAATGCTCTATCGTCTTGGAAAATAGCAAACATCCTACACCAAACCCAACCCTAAATCTACCAGAGAGTGTTTATGAAAGCAAAAGTGATATGAAAACACAATCGTTGATGCAACTGTTATTAGAATGTCTAAAGTGGACTATCGAAATAAAGTGTAACCCTATTTTTACTTGCTTATACACGGGTCAAACTGTAGTTTCACAGGATTCATACTGAAGTGCTTCACCTCGCAAGTGCAACGCTGTATAGGTGGGCTACTGAGCAAACCTACTGCGTTAGAAAATCCATATATGAAGCTCTATATGTGACGCTAACATTCAAAAGTACCAGTTTTCAAATCTAGCAGCATATTAGAATTGTTTTGAATCATAACATAAAATAGTGAAAGGAATTGTGCAAAAATAAGCCTTGCTTAATCAAAACTTTGGCCCTGTAAATCATACTTTGTGTAAAAAGGAATAAAAATTGTCAGTTTTATTGCCTCTAGTGTTCATTTCAAATGGAAACTGCAGTGATTTGTACATATAGGCATGTTTTTTCTTTTTGAGTTTTACAGATTAACTGTACCTCCCAGCACTACCAAAATATTTTGTGAAGCAAAAATAGTAGCACATGTAGTATAACTGAAGTATATTTGCCAGTATATTTGAAGAGAGTACAGAAGTTCAATGCTAAGCTAACAGTTAAATGCGAACCTGCTCTCATATTAGCACCAGACACTGTAATCAGCTGAATTCTGTTTTAAAATTAGATCCTACAATAAGCTTGTCAAGACATTCTATTTTTTTTCTCCAACACACATTGTAATTGTTAACAACCTAGTGATTAGCATCTCTCCTGCGCGCTAATGTGTTTCCCAAAGGGAAATTATGGGCTTCCTAATGTGGCCATCTCAGGTTGCGTCCTCTTCCATCTGTGGTGACAATGATGCAGAAATGAAAAAACTGAAACAGTGACATCATCACCATCATCATCATAATCATACGAGAAAGAGGATTCCTTTTTTTAACAGGATCGATTTTTCCCCTCGATTGGATATGAGGCATGGTTTTGACATTTACAGTGAGAGCAGAATAGGATGGCAGATGATACAGATGAAATAAGAGGAATACAGATTAGTATTCCAGAGGGAGCAGGGGCCAGTAGCAATCAAGAATCCTGAATCCGGTATCTGGCTCCATGTTTTGCCGTGTGCCAGTGGAGTCCGTGGAAGATGCCGAGATCGCTGCAGAGGAGCTCTAAACGCACAGCTTAACACCAGCGCTGGGGAGATCGGCTCTCCTCTCCTCTCCACTCCTCCGCTCTTGGGGAGGCGACGGGAAAGAGAGACAGCAGAGAGAGAGAGAGGGGGAACAACGGAAAAACGGGAAAAGACAGAGAGTAGCTGTTTTTTTGTTTTTTTTTACAGGCTGCTTGGACTATCAGCCCGTGTATGTGTGTGTGAATTTTCCTGACTCTCTCTCTCTCTGATAACTGTCTTCTGGTTTTCTGGGATGGTTTGAAGAAGACTTGTATGTGATGCTTCCTGCACAGAGGTAAGTCCAATCAAAACAAGTCGGTATCCCTGAAGAACCAGTTGCTCTGAGAAATGAATGAACATGTGCTGAGGAGTTGGTGCTGTGCTTGGGACATAATCCAGAACGTAATTTTTCAGTTTGACGTGTAAACTGCTGTAGGTCTGTATCTCGTGTGTGCGTTTCTACGCATGCAGGATTTAGGTACAGGTGTCCGTGACATGATCTTCTAATTCAATGGAATCATTAACATCTGCTCAAGTGTGGCGGGCACAGGTTGTACCTCTATTTTCAAACCGGAGAGGCCAGGAACGTTGCCTAGCAATATTACAACCATCTCCATTTGGAGAGATGTGATTTTATGCTCTGCTGCCTGACGGTGGGGCATCCTTTACACGAGGACATGCCAGAAGCCACACGGAGCACATTGAGTACCCGTGCATTTGCGTGTGGCACGGTAGGAGGCGGACTTGAGGTTGTCTACGGTCCTCAGTCCAGGCTTGCCGGTACGCGAAGCTGTGTGGAACGCTGTCGCTGGGGTTCGCTGATGAAGATTCATGGTTTCTCGCTCTGTCGTTCTGCCTTGGCCGCTCTGTTACACACTGAGCTAAACGTCTGCTGCGTCTGCAGCTCACTCGAAACTCTCCACACTGCAGGGGCCGAGCATCTTGACAGCCATCAGCACCTCTCACACACGTGTGTGTGTGTGTTAGACTGTGTGTGATAGTGTGAATGAGATTATGTGTCCAAGTGAGCAAGACTGGGTAAATATTGCCGCTCTACCTCTGTTATTGTGTAACTCGCAGGAGAAGCTTCTGTAGATCGAAGACTCTGTGTGTGTTGCGATGGACCTGTGCTTTTCTAACAGATAGTGCTCAGAATCTCAAGCACACACTCGATCACGACTCAGACCAGCCGGAAACACAATGTTCTCACCTGCATGGATCTTAGTGTATGATGCTGGAAATTAAAATTAAACCCAAATGAAAAGTCATACACGCAATATATACAAAAATATGTCCATGTTACGCACACAATGACACTTTAAAAACTGTACAAAAATTAAGTAGGCTGCCAAGAACAAAAAGTAATACATATTACCATGTTTTTTTTACCCTGGTAATAATGTTTTTTTTCTCTCTCTCTCTCTCTTTTGTGTATGTACCATATAATACCATGTTTGTATTGGACATGCACCATGGTAGTGCAATGTACTTACATTTATTTATTTTTTGAACATATACCATGGTACAGTCAGGTTTTTTGTTTTTTTACATTTACCATAGTAACACCATGTTTTGGACATGTACTGTACCATTAGGATACATACCATTGCAGTGTTGGGGTTCACTAACTAAAATTAGCAACTACTACTTAAAGGTGTAGTTCCCCAAAAATAAAAATTCTTCATCAGTGACTGACCCTCATGTTCTTCAAAACCTGTGGGGTCCAAATAGCACTAGACCTTATTGACTTTCATTGTATGGACAAAAATACTGGCATGTTTTTCAAAATATCTCCAAGTATTCAAGTAAACATTTAAATATACAATTTCAGTCACGTTTTTCTGTGACAAATTGCTTTAGTTCTTCTATTGTGAGTCGTTTTGGATAAAAGTGTCTGCTAGATGCATAAATATAAACGTTGTCAGTTCATTCCCTGGGAATCGAACCCATGACCTTGGTGTTGCTAGCGTCATGCTTTATTTGTGCTACAATAATGGGAGAATGCAAAACTTTGATTTAGCTTCATTGTAAATTACAAGGTATAATTCACAAATCTTTTTTTTTTTATTTAGAAATTAAGAATTGAGATGTGAAAGCTGTCCACAGAGTCAGCAAAAGCTGTTATTATTTTAGTAACGACTTGATTTACTTGATATTTTAGTAACGACAAAATGATTTACAGCCTACATCACTCTTTGATTATCACATAATGGGTGTGAATTGCATGTGCAAATCAGTTTGTCAGTTTGGTTTGTGTAATTAATATGGTTTAAAATTGATTGATTGAATAATTTATTAATTTGATTGATTGATTCAACTGTAATATACTGTATATATACAGTTGTGCTCAAAATTATTCATACCCTTGGTAAATATGATCAAAGAAGGCTGTGAAAATTGTGAAAAAAAAATTGAAAATCTGTATCATCAATCCTTTAGATATTTTATTTAAAAAATTTACCAAAATCTAACCTGTCATTGGAGAATACGAATTTTAAACGGGAGAGAAATCTCATTATGAAAAAATGTTTTTCTCTAATACACATTGGTCACAATTAATCATACCCTTTTATCCAATACTTTTTGCAACCTCCTTTTGCCAAGAGAACAGCTCTGAGTCTTCACCTATAATGCCTGAAGAGTCTAGAGAACATCTGACAGCAGATCAGAGACCATTCCTTCATCCAGAATCTCTCCAGACCCTTCAGATTTCCAGCTGCATGTTGGTGCTTCTCCTCTTCAGTTCAAAACACTCATTTTCTATAGGGTTCAGTTCAGGGAACTGGGTTGGCCAGGGCACAAGCTTGGTTTTGTTCTCAGTGACCCATTTTTGTGTTGTTTTTAAGGTTTGTGTTTGGATCGTTGTCCGGTTGGAAGATCCAACCATGGCCCATTATAAGATTTCTAGCATGGACAGTCAGTTTTACATTTTTTATCCATTGGTATTTTATAGAATCCACTATGTCCATCTATCTGAACAAGATATCCAGCATCTCCGTGTGTGTGTGTGTGTGTGTACACTTTATTTATGATTAATTTTAAATAATTTATTAATTAAATATTTATTCAATTAATATTTATTATTAATAATATTATATATAAAATATTAATATATTATATTATTATTATCTCCGGCAGAAAAATAGGCCCACAACATTAAAGATCCAGCAGTACATTTCATTGGGGTACTTTATTATCCCTGTGTGCACCAAACCCATCTTGAGTGTTTGCTGCTAAAAAGCTATTTTTTTTTTGTTTCATCTGACCATTGAACCCAGTCCCATTTAAAGTTCCAGTCGTGGATAGCAAATAAATATGCTAATACAATAATAAATATGGAGTTTGTTTTTGGATGAGAGCGTTTTCTTTTCTAGTTTTTTCTTGAAACCCTCCCAAACAACATTGTTTTGTTTTTAGGCTTTCTGACCCCAAGACTCAACTATTTTCTGCAGTTCTATTAGAGAAAAATATTTATTTCATAATGTGATTTTCCCCCACTTTCACTTTTTTTTTACTTTAAATGTTAGATTTTTTTTTAAAGTTTTGAATGAAAGACCAAGTGGATAAACAATGCAGATTATTATATTATTATTAACATATTATTATTATATATTTTAGTTTTATATCCAATTTCTATAACATTTTTAATTAAATCATATATTATATAGTTAATCTTTATTAACTACTTCTGGTTAGTAGATTGTCATGTAACCATTTTTGTTTTGTTTTAATGGTAACTCAACTATAGTTTGTGTTTTTAATTACGAGCATGTAACTCAAACTGTAGAGCAATGTAAGTCGCTTTGGATAGTAGTGCATATTCATAATGCAAAAATAACGAGTACAATGTATTCTTTTTTTAAATACAGGTAATTCCATGGTATTCTTTGACATAGATTGGTGTACTTTGCAAATACTATGGTACATTAATAAAGTGATCATACAGTACCATGTCAAATATTACAATATCATGATATTATCTTCTGATTACCTCACTGTACCATGGCACCGCCTCTCTACTCTTTCACTGTACAAGAGGCTGCTCGATTTTCCTTTCTAGGAAACTTCCTAGAGCATCCAAGCCATATATATGACACGACTTTGCTTGAGAACACGGGTCGTAGCTACATCAGTGCTAGCCAATCATATTGTGGTTATTAGTATTCAGTGCACACAAGAGGGGGTTTCCTGGATGCTGTATCCATTAGTGCTGTGGTGCAGTGCAGTGTTTCCCACCGTTTCAGCTGTTGGGTGTCAAGGCAACGTTTGGCTTTGAGTTCTGATCGGGGATACCAGTCATACACACGCTGAACTGTGCGCTGATATTGTCTGTAACAGAAACTGAGCCGGATTTGATGCGTTATTCCTTCCAAAGTGATACGTTGCAGCTTCTCTGCTTTATTTCTGTCTCCGTTGTTCTCGCTCTGTATTTTGCATCTCTTTCATTCTTCCTCTCTCTTTCTCATGCTCCTCTATCGGTCCACAGAAGAGAGTGGGACGGGCCGCTCTCCCGCTTGTTTCCATGGATACCGTGCGTGCGTGTGCGAGGATGCGTATGCGCATGTGTTTCCCTTTTTGTTCAGCACATTCCTCAGAATGGTGCTGGTGTTTCTGGGATTCAGGAAAGATCATGGACTCTATGAGTGTGTGTGTGTGTTTTTGGATGAGAGCGTTTTCTTTTCTAGTTTTTTCTTGAAACCCTCCCAAACAACATTGTTTTGTTTTTAGGCTTTCTGACCCCAAGACTCAACTATTTTCTGCAGTTCTATTAGAGAAAAATATTTATTTCATAATGTGATTTTCCCCCACTTTCACTTTTTTTTTACTTTAAATGTTAGATTTTTTTTTAAAGTTTTGAATGAAAGACGCACATTCCTCAGAATGGTGCTGGTGTTTCTGGGATTCAGGAAAGATCATGGACTCTATGAGTGTGTGTGTGTGTGTGTGTGTGTGTGGAGGTTTTTGCAGTGTGTATAGTCACTTCAGCAGCCTGTTTGCCATTTGATGGAATTGTGATTAACTGCCAATAATTAAGCCTATGATTGTATGTGTGTGTGTGTGTGTGTGTGTGTGGGTGGGTGGGTGGCTGCTAACAGGAGTGGGTGGCGATCAGCTCCGCTCCACTCAAATCCTCTGTAATACTGTGAATCTCCACCGTAATGAAGCAGATGATGCAGGCTGTTCTCTCCTCTCTGTGCATTTATATTTAGATGAACAAAAACCTGATGACACATCGGGCCAATGATCGTGACATCTGCCCTTACCCCGGCTCTTCTTAATGACTCAGCAGATAATTACCAAGAAGGGTCAGTGTAGCTGCTTCGATTGTGTCAGATCGAGCTGAAAAGAAGTACAAAGATTCTTCAACCGCCAGCAGGCATTGTAAATTTAATGGTATTACACATCTCTCTGAAATAGGCCTATTTTATTCTGATAAGAGAATTGCAGCATTCATAAAATGGACTATTGTTTATTCTATCAAATAAGAAAGAAACGCATCAAGTAAACATTTATATATTGGTTTACATTTTAGTCAGTGACAAATTGCTTTTGTTCTTCTATTGTGAGTCGCTCTAGATACATACGAATATAGTCAGTCCATTTCTTGGGAATCAAACCCATGAACTTAACGTTAAAATGCAAAAATATAAAAATGCAAAACTTCGATCTAGCTTCATGCTACAAGGTCTGAATTACTAAATTAAATTAATCTGATCACAAATTGTAGACACGAGAACTCTCCATAGAAATGTTTTTGTATAATAAGTGGAAAGCTGTATAAATTGACTAGCCTATTGAACGGAATGCTTCAATAAACATTTAGATATTGGTATAGTCACATGTTTCTGTGTTGAATTGTTTTTGTCCCTCTGTTGTGAGTTGCTATGGGCAAAAGCATTTGCTGAATGGATAGAGTCAGTTCATTCCCTGGGAATCGAACCCATGACCTTAGCATCGCTAGTGTCACGGTCTACTATTTGAGCTACAATAATGCAAAACTTCAATCTACAGTAGCTTCATGCTACAAGGTCTCAATCACAAATCTGATCACAAATTCAAGACATGAGAGCTGTTTTTGTATAATAAGTGGAAAGCTGTATAAATTGACTATTGATTATTGTATTAAGAAAGAAAGAAATGTTTCAAGTGTACATTTAGATATTGGTATAGTCACATTTTTCTGTGTTGAATTGTTTTTGTTCCTCTATTGTAAGTTGCTTTGCATAAAAGCATTTGCTAAATGCATAAGTAGTTGGTTCATTCCCTGGGAATTGAACCTATGCCCTTAGTGTTGTTAGTATCACACACTACTGTTTGAGCTACAATAATGCAATACAAAACTTCGATCTAGCTTCATGTGAATTACAAGGTCTAAAACACAAAACTAATCAAAAATTCAAGACGTGAGAGCTCTCCATAGAGATGTTTTTGTTTAATAAGTGGAATAATGGACTATTGATTATTGTAAATGCATCAAGTCAATATTTAGATATTGGTATACATTTTCAGTCATATTTTTCATTTTTTGTTAAATTGTTTTTGTTTCTCTATTGTGAGTCGCTTTGGGGAAAAAAGCATTTGCTAAATGCATAAATCAGGCAAATGATATATGAACAAATTCCTCTGTAAAAAATATCAGAATATAGATAGGAATAAAATGGTCAAATTTGCAGTATGTAAGTGCTACTGAAGTGGTGATTTCTGGCTCAGTAAAGGAAAAAAATACAAATTTTGAGAAAACGGCCCTTTAAAGATGTGTAATGTAATTCAAATCTGCAAACGCAAGTAGAACAAGTGCAAAAAAATAAACACTTTGAGTATTTGGGATGTTTACTTTCCACTGGTCTGAAACAACACATTACGAATAGACCAAAATCTCAAAATTAAACAGTCCATGAAAAAACAATGTGTTTTGCCTGTAGTGTCTTGTCTATTTTATTTTATTTTTTCATATTTTTTATATTTCAAATGAATATTTTTGGCTTAATAGATTAGCTCACCTGAAAATGAAAATTCTGTCATCATTTACTCACCCATAAAGACCCTATAGTGACAGTCTTCATATTTTTTTTTTAAGATTAACCAAACTCTGAAGATACATTTAATTTAGGTATTTAGTCACATATAAACATTTATGATTATAATAAATATGATAAACATGAAAACTCAAAGCTCATTTTTGGGTGAACTATCCCTATATGTGTAAATCTGAATCTTGTTTTGGAATTGAAATTCGAATAAAAAAAATAAAAAAATCTGTCTGTCTCTCAGTAGATGTGTATTAATAAAGGTACATATTTGGTAGCATTTTATTGTTGTTTCACTTGAAAAGAAAGTGTTTAGATGAGAGAGAGAGTGCATCTGACAGCTGTGTACAGGGCAGCACTCCATGCCGATCATTGCAGGCTGTGTCCACCATTTAGAGAAGGATAATACTTCATGCAATGAACTTTAATGCTGGTTAACAACTTTTAACGGGAGGTTTCAGAATAAAATAACCTCAGATTTGAGGTTAGCTACTGCAGCTGCTGTTTTCAGCAGACATGAATAGAGATTACATAATCACAGATTTTGCTTACAACTGAGTTAATTGCTGATTTTTAGGGGGGCTGAGATCAAAGTCGAGGCAGAAGCCTCTCTAAACAGGGTTTAGCAAAGTCTATGACTGCCGGACAGTACATCCCTTACTTATTCAGAAAATGTCCTGTAATATTCCCTTTAAAATTAAAGTTGAATTGTTAGCTCACAGATATCCAGCTCAGCGCTGCATGAACGTAGTTCATGTGTAGTAACGTATTTGTAACAGTTATTACATTGTAACTAAACACAAACATGCAGTTTGAACAGATATAAGAGTTAGTATTTTAATGTATAAACTCTTGCTTGGTTTGACTTGTTGATTTCATATTGAAACATGTTGTCAGCTTTTATCAAAGAGTCAGTCAAATCTGTCTTCATTTACTCACCCTCATGTCATTCCAAACCTATAGGACTTTCTTTTCTTCTGTGGAACAGAAAGAAGTTATTTAGCAGAATGTCCAAGCTGCTCTTTTTTCAGTAAAAACTGGATAACAATCATATGGCTTTAGAGGATAGTTGCATGGTGTTTTTTTTTCTCATTTTTGGGGTTTCAAAGTCACTGTGCCCATTCAGTTCCATTGTATGGAAAGAACATTTCACTTTGTATTCACAGAAGAAGGAAAGCCACATAGGCTTGGATTTAAATAATGGTGCAAAAATGATGACAGATTTTTTTCGTCTTCCATTTTTGGACCTTTGAATCGCTTTGAATTTTTATTGGTGGAGTGGAAAGACAGTTTCATGTGGGTTAAAACAGGCCTGTGCTTGTCTGTCCTTTGGCCACAGACTGAAGAGTCCCCTCCATTTCCTGCTCTTTTGCCAAGTTCCCTGCCAGTTTTCAATAGGCTGCGTCACGTTCACACAGGAAGACAAGATTCCACCAGGAAGTGGCCATACGAGAGAGGACTGTTAGCGGGACAGGGCTGTGAGCAGTCAAATGTCAAGTAGGCAGCAGATGGTAGAGCTTGTTTACTCTTTCTTGAGACATTTTCAGCATTCTCTTAATTATTGATTTTATTGATTCTCTGGAGTCTTTAAACATGTTGTCGAAAATATCAGTATAATGTTTTATTTATTTATTTCCCAGAAATGTACTTTTTCCCCCTGAAAAATGTGGTTCAGAAAAAGTTCACAAGAGCAGAAACCAGTTTCCTCATCTAGCCAAAAAAATATGTTATTCATTTATGGACTAAGCCTATATTTATCTGGAAAAAAAAGAGAAGAAATGTTTACTGAATTAAAAAAAAAAATCATTATTATTATCATTATTTTTATTGGAAGTACACCTTAACCCTCACGTTGTGTTTCAAAAAAAGTCAATGCATTTTTTTCCTAGTTAATGCTAATTAATTTTATTGTATCGGACTAAAATGTTGCTCACACAGGGTAGAAAAATGTGCTTACATTTTTAATTATCATTTTTGTACTTTTAGAGATTTTTTCCTCTACCTTGTTACACTTGTGGTGTTCCCGGTTAAAAATGACTGGCTTATAAATTTCTTGTTTTGCTATATTATTACTAAATATCGGATTTAAGCTTTTTATCAACTTTTTTTTTTTTTTTTCAGTTAACACATATTTTTGGAACTAATTGATCATAGGCCTCATTAATCTGCACTTATGCATATCAGTTTTGAGTGATCATTGCAAAAATTATCCACAAATCTACAAATAATGGGTGATAATATAGCATAATGAGAGATTTACAAGCAATTTTAATAATAATAAAAAAAAAAAAGACAGTAATTTTTGACCAGGAATTCCAAATCAGGTAAAGGGTTTTCAGCACAGCACAAGGACTATCAATAAATAAGCCATTTATAAGATGATTGTAGGTTATCTCTTTATTTCTTTCTTTTTAAATGAACTGTCCAAACAAACTGATTCAGATTTTCAGTGCTGCTTGATAGAAAGTGTACTAAGAGAGCGTCTTTGATTATTGCTTCTGTTTGCTTGGTTTAAAACTGTGTGTGCAATACAGTATAACATTAAAAATAGCAATAGCTGTTTGTCACAATACGCTGCTCATTGTTGGAAAAAATAGCTTGTTACTGGAAAAGCCACACTATTTAAAAATGAGTCTGTCACTCCAGGAACACATAGTTAAAGTGATAAAAATGTGAACATCTGTCAAAACAAACAGCATAAAACCATTATATGCATGTCTATTGTCATTATATAGTATATATTGTCATTATATCATATATACTATCATTATTATTATACTGTTTGTACATGTTTAGTAAATTTTAAATGGAGTTTGAAGTTCTTGTTCAAGGATTGGGATAAAAGACACAGGATATGACGTTTTTGATGTTTTCTTTGGGCTTAGGATTTTTCTGCTTGATGATGCTGAAGCTATAGAATAATAATAGTAAGATTAAATGATTTGTATGATATATGAAGAGTTGTTTTGAAACTGGTAGTTATCAGATGAATGCACCCATAAGCCTATAACACTGACCTCAAAAGAGCAGTTAGAAATGTCTTCACTGCCAGACACTTATTAGACTCCTGTTGCTTCTTCAAGGATATTTATCTGTGTTCCATCAGACAGTACAGATATTGTCATCTTCAGATTCTGTGAGACTAGAGACCTTTTGCCAACATTTCTGGAGTGACCCGTCCTGCTGTTATTGCAACATTATAGGCTCTAGGGATGAAAAACACAAAGTTTTTTTCACATTTATACATTTATAAAATAACTAAAGCTGTAATTCATGTAGCACTGGGCTTTACTAGAGGGCTCGATGTTTCGCTCAAATGTGAGCTGCAAAGTCTCTCGATCTTAATGTGACAACTTCATTACCTTGCTCGCATGGGTGGAATCCCAAGAGTGCTGGCTTAGTTTTTTCTGGCTATTGAGACACTACAATTCATTGCCTAGTTTAAATACACTAGATCAGCTCATGGGGAATATTGGCTATATTGTAAAGGTGCCAATTTTTGTTGTACATATCTCCATTTGAAATGACAACACTTACTACAGAGTCCATACTGTGAAACTCTATATTTGTTAGATCTTATAGGAAAACGGCAAACAATTTTAGGTTTTAAGGTGGATTCTTAAGCTAGCAAACTATAGCAATAATACTGTCTTTCTACTGTATATGCTAAGCTTTAATCATGTATTTGACATTTGATATCATGTTGTGTTTGACATTCTATTAGGATTATTTTCATTATTAATACTTATACTATAACCATTAGCACAAAAACACTGTTTTCATTATTTACTTTGACCAATATGTAGGCTGAGGCCCACTTTTATGTCCTGTGTCTCTCATGTTTTGGGCCAAAGATCAGAGAAGAAGCTTCAATCACAGAGGACGCGAGTGACTCAGATTATTGTAATTCATCTTAGTGCTTTTAGGATGATGGCTTTTCTTTTTAAATAGAACAACAGTTTGGTCACATCAAGGCAGTCTATCCTTTATAAAATATTGCTTTTGTTTTTCTTTAAAAAAAACAACAACATATTGAGACGTTTGTTTTCTCTCTCACAGGCAAAAAATGTACATCAAGAGAGTTGCAAAAGATGGCTTTGCATTGAGAATTGGTATGCGTTGTGTTGGGTAGTTGCTTAGCTACAAAAGCCAGAGATTGTCACAGTGCTATAATAGTTTTGACAGAGTGCCAAACGTGTCAAAGTTTTTGTCAGTGTGCAGTTATCATCAACTAGTGGACTTAAAGGGTTAGTTCAACCAAAATTGAAAATTAGTGCATGTTTTACTCACCCTCAAGCCATCCTATGTGTACAGTATATGACTTTCTTCTTTCAGACGAGTCCAATCGGAGTTATATTAAAATGGTCGTGGGCGGGTGTGTTTTTTTTTTTTTCAACAGTCCAAAAGAAGTCAAATAAAGCACGCATCCATAATAAAACATGGCTCACACAGCTCCGGGGGAGAGGGGGGTGGGGCATTAAGGCAGTGATTAGTGACGAATGCGGAAGCGCGAAGAAAAGACAGTAAAACAAAACACAGGTCACGAATTAGAAGTACAAAATGAGGATTTGTAAAGAAAAACGTCATCAATATAAACCAAGAGGAGACTGCTTTTCCTTTGCTAAATTAAAGGAGACATATTATGCCCATTTTTACAATATGTTAAATAAGTCTCTGGTGTCCCCAGAATGTGTCTGTGAAGTTTCAGCTCAAAACACCCCACAGATCATTTATTATATCATTTTTAAAAAAGCCTGTTTTGAGTGAAAGCAGAAACACGCTGTTTTTCGGGCCTGTCTCTTTAACTGCAAATGAGCTGCTGCTTCCCACCCCCTTTTCCAGAATAGAGCTGCGCCATTACAGCTCGTACCTGCTAAAAAACATCTGTTTTGGTTCTGATTATCATATTTATCGCGCTGAAATCATGCGTTTTAAACCATATTAGTTTAAACTTCTGATATAAGGTTTTCTGAGTGCACACATCCAAAGCACACGGACAGAAAGCGGCTGTCACAGCATGTGAATACTAAACTAAGTTTTCATTCACACGCAAGTTTACGTTAAAAACACACAAGAGTTACAAAAACAGTCGGTTATGTCTGTGAAGGTAAACAGCTTGGAAATAAATCGCATGGTTATTTTAGATATGTGTGGCAGCAGCAATATACAATAAATAAATCAATAAATCCACTGCTCTCTTGTCTCCTCTGAGGCTGGGACTCTAAACAGTGTTCTGTGCTCGTCTGTGCAGCCAAAGACAGAACAGTTAGCATGGTTTGCTCAAACTTTCTCCATGGAATTAGAGCTGGTACACCGTTGTCGCTTGTGAAATTAAATGACGGCGCCGTGGGTGTAAACTTACAGATTAAGGGGCGGTAATATTATAATGTTGCAAAGGGATATTGCAAATATCCCTTTGCAACATCACTAGGGCAGCGAAATCAGACGCGCTTGTTTTTTCAGACGCTTGCAGAAAAAGGCTTACCAAAGCAAAGTGACTGGGTTAACCTTTTTCATGTTTCCTTGGATGGTAGATGCACCGGGGACCTGATTATAACACTTAAAACCTGAAAAAGTCAGATTTTCCTGATATATCACCTTTAAGGAAACTTTGCTTCCTTTGCTCCTGTAAACAAACTCGAGAGACTAGCATATCTCACAGGTGCGTGCGCTACGCAAACGTCCTACATCATCCACCCGGAACGGCTTGCAGGTAGGACAGTTAGCAGAAATGAGAGAAAAGTGTTTATAATGTTAAATATTAATATTTTTCTTATAAAAACGATTTGCTACAGGAGGCCTTTATTCACCCCCGGAGCCGTGTGAGGCACGTTTTATTATGGATGGATGCACTTTATTTGACTTCTTTTGGACTGTTGAAGATAAACGAAACACTACTCCGGGTGTGTGTTCACAGTGTCTGTGTGTGTGCACTTGGATGGGTTAAATGCAGAGCACAAATTCCGAGTATGGGTCACCATACTTGGCCACATTTTACTTCACTTCACTCACTTCACTAAAAACACCCACCCAGTGGCATACTAAAGCTTGGAAGTGCAAAGACAATTTTTAATGTAACTGATTGGATTCGTCTGAAAGAAGAAAGTCATATACACCTAGGATGCCTTGAGGGTGAGTAAAACATGGGCTAATTTTCATTTTTGGGTGAACTAACCCTTTAATTAAAGTTTAACTGTATAGCACATTAAAAACTAGCATTTTTTAAGATTTCTAATCCTGTATTGTACAATTTGTGAGTATAGAAACTCACAGAGGCTGTTAAACATTTAAATTACAGTAATTTCCATATTATTTTGTCTACATGAACAAAATAACTTACAAAATGTAACAAAATAACTAAAATGTTTTGTCAGGGATGTAAGGTACTTAATTGTATTTCATTACTATACTAAAGGTAATAATTCACCCACCCCCCACCCCACCCCCCTCGGGTCATCTAAGATATAGATGAGTTTGTTTCTTCATCAGAGCAGATTTGGAGAAATGTAGCATTACATCACTTGCTCACCAATGGATCCTCTGCAGTGAATGGGTGCCGTCAGAATGAGAGTCCAAACAGCTGATTAACACATCACAATAATCCACACCATTCCAGTCCATCAATGAATGCCTTGTGATGTAAAAAGCTGTAATAAAGCTGTTTGTAATAAATCCATAAACCATTGTTTCTAGTCAAAATACCAGTCCATAATGCATAATAACGCTTCCTCTAATGAAAAAGTCAATCTCCTGTTGTCCTCTCATATAAAAATCCAACGACATACTTGTTTAGAACTGTTTTGGACATTTTTTTTTTTGCTTGTAAACTGTGCTGGATATGTGCATATTTCTCTTCTGATTCAGACAAGATTACTTTTTCACTGGAGGAATCAATATTATAGATACAGGGCTTGTATTTTAGCTGGAAGCAACATCTTAATAATATATTTGTTTATTACAAACATTCAACTTTTAATAATTTATGTTACGTGTATTAATTGATGGACTGGAGTAATGTGGAATACTTATGGATTATTGTGATGTTTTTATCAGCTGTTTGGACTCTCATTCTGACGGCACCCATTCACTGCAGAGGATCCATAGGTGAGCAAGTGATGTAATGCAAAATTTCTTCAAATCTGTCTGGTCATTCATCCTTGTGAAGAAATGTTTCAATAAGTCACCACAACAGATGTCATAATATCATAATATCATCAGCCAAAACAGAGCTTTTGTTCTGAAGCAATGCATTTTATGATGGGCGAAATTGGCTCAAGTGTCTGAGTAGTGGTGCGGAAGTAACTGCACTTGTTTTTGGACGGGGTCATCATGTCCCAACCCCATTTTCCCTTTCTCCCGTCCACCTCTATTGTCCTGATAAAAGTAAAAAATGGCCAGTTTACTTTACTTTTAAAGGGGTCATATGATGCGATTTCAAGTTTTCCTTTCTCTTTGGAGTGTTACAAGCTGATTGTGCATAGATAAGATCCCTCAAGTTGCAAAGACTAAAGTCTCAAAACCAAAGAGATATTCTTTATCAAAGTTAAGACTCTGCCACAAAGGAGGGGGCTTTGTAGAAAACGAAGCGTTTGAGAGAGGCGGGGCATATAGGACCTACAATAATGTACAGTATTTGAAAAATAATGTGTTTTTTGAACATTAAAGCATGTCAACATATTCTGTTACACCAAATACACAAAATAATGATCTTTAAAAAAGCATCATATGACCCCTTTAAAAAACATTTACTTGAGTGTACAAAGTACAAAGTCACTGAGAAATTTAGGACATTGGGAAATCTTGGAAATCTAGGTTGCTCTGCAAAGTTTGTGCAAATCTCCTACAATATGTCTCTTGATTCCATCTGAAGATTATTTCTGAAGCTACTTTTATACTTACTGTATCAGTCAAAAAGTTTGGAATCATTAAGATTTTTTAAAGTATCTTATGTAAAAAAACAGTACTACAGTGAATTATTATTACAATTTAGATAAATGATTTCTATTTTAATATATTTTTAAGTGAAATTTACTTTTGTCATCTCAAATCTGAATTTTCAGCATCAATGCTCCAGTCTTCAGTGTCACATGAACCTTATTGTAATATGCTGATTTGCTGCTCAAGAAATAATTATTGGCATTATCAATGTTGAGTACAGTTGTGCTGCTAAATATTTTTTTGTGGAAAAAGTGATAAAATTCTAATGTTTGGGGTAAGATAAAAAAAAAAAAGGTTCTTTGCCACAATTAACATAAAAAAAATTAAATTTTAAATTGTAATCAGCATATTAGAATGATTTCTGAAAAATCATGTAACACTGACTGAAGACTGGAGTAATGATGCTGAAAATACAACTTTGCATCACAGGAATACATTTTAAAATATATTAAAATTGTTTAAATTGTAACAATCATTATTTTAAATTGTAATAATATTTCACAGCATTGCTGTTTTTCCTGTAATTTTATTTAAATTAAAAAAATGTAACATAAGAGACTTAAAAACATTAAAAATTAAATAAAAATTAATAAAATTAAATTTAAAAAATATATATTTTCTCTATACTTTTTACACTCCTACTTTTGTGACATATTAACAGATATCTGTTGTGCTTAATATCCAGTTATACAAAGCTTGTATCCACTGAAATGCAGCACAGGTGTGACCTAACCTCAACCTGAATGTGCTGGAGCCTGATTCCAAAGTGTGGGATCCGGGGATAGACCCAGCTGGTGTCTGTGTGTGTGTGTGTGTGTGTGTGTGGAGCAGACAGGCATGATAACGTCTTCAGTGCTCCCCAGCAGCTGGCCTGAGAGAAAGCAGGACCACTGAGAGACACTGAGTAGACACACATATCTTCCTTGTGCAGCCATAAAGCTGTGGTGTGCTGACACAGGTCTCCAGTCCTGCACTTCTGTTCGAGTGTGAGTGTCCTTAGAGATGACTTAGTTCTGATCGTTCACTACTTGAAGCTCTTATATTTATTTTTTTAAATATTTTTTATTCTTTATTATCTTTAGTTTTTAATGGGATTTTTTTCTTTAAAAGTAGTAACAGGAAACATTATTGAGAAAACAAGGTGAAATTATTCAACATACGTGTAAGAACCAATCAGCTGTGCCATGTGATAATGATGTCATTAGGTCAGATTGAGTTAGACCAGTGGTTCTCAAAGTGTGGGACGCGTCCGCCAGGGGGGGGCGCACGAGTATTGCAGGGGGGGCGTGGGTCATCAGCAGAAAAATAAAAGAAATAAAACAGTAAACAGCCAAAGGATGTAACTTAGAATGGGAGATGGATCGGTTTGTGAAAGGGAA